>NW_027526203.1:1555779-1789716 GCF_048455015.1 Haemaphysalis longicornis
AAAATAACCGCGCCGAGGCCCCCCTTTACCTTCAGCGCTACCGCTGAAAGCGTTGGCTGTAGTTTCCCGTATTTGAATCTCTTTTGCGCGCTTATTCTTGTCATTAGGGCGTTATTAGAGAGATCATTGAAGGTAGCACGACTGCAGTCTTACAGGAGACGAGCAAGAGAGTCATACCTCCTCACTGTGAACAAATATTCTCCACGTGAGCGCCGAAGGTGTATAATAAATGAACACGTAAGCAATGCAAAATGCCTTCACGAAAATTTTTATTGCACACGCGCACCGTAAACAACGGAAAATACCTTAAAGAATATTGTACACGAGCACCGCGTGTGCTGTAAATATCCACGGGACGAATATAAAATATCTTAAGCAATAGTTTTTGCAGCACACACGCACCGTAAACAATAAAAAATGTCTTAATTAATGCACACCCCCCTGCACAAACTGCGTGTCAGCCTCTTGCCCATAAATATCCCCACGCGACCCCGAAGCATTTTCAGTTGCATGGAAGGGACGGTATTCGTATATACTGAAAATGCGTCAGCTATGGCAATAATTCTGCCTAAAGTTTGAGTTGGGGGCTAGAAACAGCGCAGAGACGCTGCGCACGGACGCAGGACGTTCCTGCACTGTTTTTTTTTTTCGCGTTATGCTAATGATGTATTTTTGTGCAAATACATTACAGCTGACACATTCGCCCTGTAGATAAAATCATCTCTTGCTCGGGGCTATGTCCGTCGGCGTCCGTCCGCACCTCTCCCCCTCTCCCCACCTGCTGTGCGATAACACCGCTCTCCTCCTCTCCCTCTGTCCCCACCAGCTGTGCGATAGCGCGCGCGCTGCTCCTTCTCTCCTCCTCTCCGCGCGCCGCTCCTTCAGTTGCTGCTTGTCCGATTAACTGAATGGAGGCCAACAATTCTGTCAGCGAACTGGCTGGCACACCTTCAACCAGCGCCAGCCAGCTCACTCCCAGAACTGGCAGCACCTCTGAAGACAAGGCTGCGCAGCCACCACCAACGGTCAAGTCGTTCGTTCTCGGTTCTTGACCACCACAAAAGTCCGTACCAGAGGAGGCAAAACCTTTCTACTCTGTGCGCGAAGAACTTTCTGGTGTTGATGACCTTCTACTGCGCGCAGAGCGACTCGTTGTTCCGTCCTCGCTCACGGCTCAGTTCATCGCCGTCGCCCACGAGACACATCCGGGCATCACGCGCACAAAGGCGCGACTTCGTGAGCTATTCTGGTGGCCACGAATGGACAAGCAAGCTGAATCTGCCGTGAAAAACTGCCACATCTGCCTGGAGGCAGATAAGTCCGCCAAAACATCGCCAGCGCCATTGCAGCCTGTTGGCTGGCCTGAAAGGCCATGGCAGAAACTAGGCCTAGGCATTGTTGGCCCGTTGGAACATGCACCTCACAATAGCCGATTTGCTATAACGCTGGTCGATTACCATTCCAAATGGCCAGAGATACATTTTTGCAGCGAAGTGGCCACAAGCACCGTGAAAGACTTCTTAACCAGTGTTTTTGCCCGTGAAGGATACCCGGAGGAGATTGTTTGCGACAATGGGCCGCAGTTCACTTCGCCGTCAACACGCCGCAGTGGTTCGCAGACGGCTTGCCCAATCTGAAGGTAGGTATTTCTGGCCTCGTTGGTTTGTCCCATAACGCTTGCTTTACAGATGTTGAAGTGGGAGACCCGCGTCGACCGCCGAGCTTCTATTTCCGCCACCAGCCTTTCCAGCCGATGCGCGAGCATGCATGCATGTCGCGTGGTTCTTCAGCCGGCCCGAGCAACTGAGCGGTGCGAACGCGTATTGGATGCCTTCAGCGCGTTTCCCCTCACCTTGTTAAATGTCGTTTCATGCATTGTTACAAGTGCGATAACGCATAAGGACAAGCACTTTTTTAATCAACAAGTGATCAACAAGTTTTAATCAACAAGTTTTTAATCAACTAATGATAGGAGATGGGGGGAGTCAGTGATGATGCTTGTATACGCTTTCTAGTGCCGTATAATTAGTGTACTGAATCTTTCTCAGGGCCAAAACATCGTTCCAGGTTGTAGTGAAAGTTGTAGAACAGACCAGGAAGGCACCAATGCCTTGTTTCTCTTTGAAGCAGCCTTGTATTTATGCATTGAGAACCAATTCGGCCAGCTGCACGCTTTACTGGTTCCGTATGTATTAGCATGGGCATCTGCAGAATATTATCTTGAGGGGGCAAATCCATTGTTTCGGGAAAGAATAGGGAGAGGGCATGGGGGAGGGTGCAAGTGCTGGGGTAGCTTGGGGGGGGGGGGGGGGCAACATGTATATGTTCCCATTGTGTAGTATGATTCTAATCTTGTGCATTGCTCTTTTGACTCAGAAGTACTGGTTTTATTCGGGTGGCAGTTCCTTTTTCCTAAAACAATGTAGTTCTTACTGTAAACGGGACCAAACAGCAAAAAAAGGAGATAAGTTCTTAGTGAGGAGGAAAAGGGTTTACGTCAATTTATAACAAAAACTACGACAGCTTCTGCATGCGGTGTGCTTCCTGTCGGGCTAACAGGTGATTTGCAAAAAAATTGCACACCACTTCACATGGTGTGGTCACATGCAGCCCTGCACCGACGGCATCTGCTCCCATTTTCTGTTACTGGCCATAAAAACTGGCTGCTTCAAAAAAAAAAAAATTCTTAGCCGCATTTACATTCAAGCAAAAAGTACTGTGCAGCCATTTAATGTAGTAATGGTTCGTATGAAAAATCGTGCGCAATAGGTTTTTTACAAAAGTTGGTTTCAAGAATTGAAATTGTGCCAGTAGGACAAAAATAACACAAAATGAAAAAACACAACAAAGGTCCTGGGTTTTGCCATGTTTATTTTTGTGCTTTTTTTCTATCGTTTATACAAGCAGCATAGCCGTACTGCTAATTGTATTGCACCTTTGGTTTTACAGGTCACCCAGAAAGGACAACTTCAGTTGAAGCTGAGGATGTGGTGTAATAAAAATTTACTTCATATTGTAAAACAATAGCAGTGTTGAAGTGTAAGAAACAACAGCCTTTCTTGGACCTTTTGCATGCAGACTTATTTTTGGATAACCTGAAAACAATGTAAAATAGTTAACCAGTTTCTTCTTGTCTTCTTTTTCTTTTAGGGTAGGTGGTGCTTCTTTTCTTTCAGGTTGTTTTGAGTTGACTGTTTTTCATGATTGATTCAGTTATTTAAGCATTCTGGAGTAGACATATTCTCAGTACAACTGAGGTGACGTCGCCTGACGTTTATCATGCTAAGCGTCACACGTGCACCCTGCATGCTCACCATTGCAGGGTATGAAGGAAGATAGCACAGAATTCTTTTATCAGCATGTAACCACCTAAGAGTCCACATACTTGAGCAAAATCATGGGCATCTTATGTGGCATAGAAATAATAGCAGTTGCCCTGCCAGTTGGAATATATACAATTCAAACAATGCAGATGCTAATCAATATATATTCCCTTCTTCTTATAAATGGCCTCTTTCTGTATTTTCTAGTTTATAAATAACATAATACTTGGCTGCAGCAGCTCTGATAAACTAGAAAATGTCAATAATGAAGAGATGGGCATTGCTTCCACATAATATACAGATATTTTTTTTACCATTCGTGATGTGAAATTGCCTAGGCGAGTCTTTGGAGCTTGGTAATAAACTGCTTCACTGCACAACGTAAACCGTGTTGGACAAACGGCACTGCTAGCACGTGACATTATGCACGTGAAAGAATGCAGGATGAAAGTTCTATACATCTTCCCGTTTCCTTTCCCTGTGTCTGCATGTTGAAAGCGCCTTTATTTGCCAAAATAAGGCTGAGTGGGAGGAGGGATGTGAAACGTTTAAAGGGGCACTGACACAAAATTTTGAAGGCGAGATAACTTCGGAGATAGATTGGTGGGAACACATATACATCATCTGCAAAATATCAGCGGCGAATACAGCCTAGAACATATTTAAAATCAAGTTTAAAGTGTGCGAAACGCAACCGAGCAGCCAGCAGAGGACCACGCGCATTTGTAAATAAACAACATCCATACACGTCACGAGTTTGTGTTTGCCGCTTCCGCACTGCCGGCGCTTTTTGCCGGCTCGCCCGGCTCGCCGCTCCAATCGGAGGGCCGGAGGGCGGAGCTTCTGCTCTCGAGAACGAACGACCCGATCGTTGGCGGCGTAGGCGCCGTGATTTCGTCAGCTCATCGGGCAGTTGGCCACGACCAAAGTTCTACAGCGATTCCAGGCACTCTGTTTCTATTACTGTTTATTACCATTGGATGCGAAAACGCGGCGGAGGCACGAAAAGCCCACTGAGCTAGCCGCACGGTCGCTGTGCAGGCGGCGGCCACGGCCGCGGCCGGTGCAGGTAGCTCGAGTGATAGCTTGTTATCGCTGCACGAAATTGTCCCCAAGTCCCGACCATGGTGGCGCACATGAGAAAGGAGTTAATGATGCGATGGCGGGTTGCATTGAAAATTGTCATCTGCACCGCTTACGAGAGCGGCCCGCGAATATCCGCCGCAGTGCTAAGCCGAACACATCTGTAGGCGGACCTGTAGGCAGACCGGCCGGCTGCTCCCAGCGCGCGTCTTGCCACCCACCGTCTCGAGCGTCGCGCGTCGTTCTTTAGCCGCGGTAGCATTTGCACTCGCAGCGCCTGCGTCACATCCATGGTCGCTTTTTAATTAAGCGCCTCACGAGATCAGTACGTGCACGGGGGCATTCGCAGAAACTGCCGTCGATGCGGATTCGACAGTGCTACGGCGGCTCTGCTCTGTGATATCCCTCCGACGGTCACGTGGTCAGCTTTGTTCACACAAAATCCACAAAATCCATCGTTTCGCGGCACTCGCTGAAACCGAAACTGCGACTGGCCGCATTGCAAATGCCTCTAATTAAACAACCGCCGCACGCTGAAGCAAATCAGGTTTCTACAGGTTATAAGTAGGTCACTAGCTACTTATCGCAACAAAAAAAAAAAAACAAGATGCAAAATTTTTGTGTCAGTGCCCCTTTAAAGGTCACACTGCAAAAGAATGTGTCATAAGAGTTTCGTAAACACTATGGATTAGCTGCTTTACATAACAAGCGTTTCTTACCATCACGATTAGCCCCGGTGACTTTCTTGCACGGCTTAACAGCCATGCGGAAAAGCCAACTTTAACAGCTCGAGGCAAGGTGTACGAACACATACGAGCTAAAAGCACAGGTGCGCGTTCCCCCATTTGTACTCAAGAGTTCCTGTAGAACATGCTTTAGTTAACTGCTGCGTAGTCAATTAAAACTAGTGTTTTGTGCGCCATCGAAACCACATCGAATCTTTAGTGTTGATCGAAACATCTGGTACGCACAGTAATTTTTCGCCTTCATCGTAAATTCAACGCAGCCTTGGCTGCCGGGAATCGAACCGGAGACATTGTACCTCCTGCAGCCATGCGAGACCATGCGAGATCTGAGCAATCTGGCACCTGAGAAATCTTATTAAGGCGAATGAAGCCGCCGTGGGATATTATTTAGAGAGTTGGCGATACCCAGGAATGAACAGCTTGAGGCTACTATACATACTTGATTACACAAAACTCAAAAGTAAAATAAAAAAAATGGCGCGGGCGGCCCGACACAACATGCGATATGTTGATGAACACCGTAGGTTATCCACCGGCTGCTCGCGTAATTTCTGCTCCTGCCTCGATTAAATGCTCAAACGTGTCGTAAACAGCCCTGTGGGCAGCCATAACCTATTTCACGCCCATGACTACAGCGTAAACTTTGCTGTGGCCGAAACCAGGTACGTTGCCGTTCGTACAGAGGTCGCGTCAGCCCGCCACCAAGCAAGCTCGGGAGCGTTTCTGACAGCGCCTCAGAGATGGCGCTATATGGGTAGCGCGTATAGCAATTGCCGGTGGGACTTCACTACGTAGTACATGTAACGCAGGAGACATGGCGTCCGTCGAACCAACACCTTTATTAACAACTTCTTCTTCCTCGTCCACCACTATCGCACCGCACCGTCTCTTGGTGGCTAATCTCCCATTCCGGCCAACTGCCCTGCACCATCCACCTGCGGGACGTCACATACATATATCTTCGTCCCCCACGGACAGTGTTGGGTGTGCTTTCTTTTGGTCGTATTTGAGAGATTTGAGCAGTGGTAACGCTTGTTTCTTGCGCATCGATCTTGGAGCCGAGGACAATAATGCTAGTGCTACAAGCGATGTAACCACAGCTCCCATATCTGAGCCAAAAAGAGCTATCACACATCCCCGGTCTCCCCTGCTCAAACCACGGGAGCTACGAATGGAATGGAATGCGCCGCTAGAATTCCGGCGTTGATAACGCTTGCTCGTCACGCACCGATCTCGCAGACAAGCCACATTATGCTAATACTGGATGCGATGTAACCAGAGCTCTCTCATTTAACTCACACAAAGCTATCGCAGATCCCCGATCTCCCCGATGAAAGCCGAACAAGCCACAAATGGATGAGCGCTTGCGAACAGAAATAGCTTGCAATTTGTCTCAAGGCAACAGATTACCGTAAGTTAAAAAGAAATTGATTGTTTTCTGCTGAAAGGAACGAACCCAAACCACGCGAAGACGGACGCTGCCGCCCGCTTTCCGATGCTCTCTCGCGCTGCGTCGACGCCGATATCTGGCGAGCGTAGACATCGGCGTCGCTCGGGCGTCAGCTCGCGTCGCCATGCATTTATGACGACGCGCGTCGACGCGGGACGATGTCAACGCGAGAAAACGCTGAAAGTACTCTGCATGTGGCTGGGCCTTAAGGTGGCTCAGAGGTCCGAGTGAAACCGAATACACCGACATCCTTAAAAAAGTTTCGCGGATACGTCCGAAGTATCTTTAAAAATCTTGCGGGTACGTCCGACGTATCTTTAAGAAACTTTGCGGGTACGTCCGAAGTATCTTATGGACATACTGCGGGTACGTCCGACGTACCTTTAGACACAGCGTTTAAAAAAATGCATAGTTACATATATTCCGAAAAACGAAGACTCAACTAAAAAAGGCTACACACATGTTAACAACTCCCACCTGCTCACGGGAACTTCGGGACCCACGTGTAGCAGGTGTGGAAAGGGCCTATCCGTAGTCTACATACTAATCACGTGCAATGCACTTGACACAACACGACACAAACATTTCCCTGAATTATACAGACGACACATTCCTTTGCACCCATCATACTTTTTAGCCGACGAACCAATGTTTTCTAGTCAACGTGTTTTTAAGTTTTTAGCTAAGGTAAACTTTCTGCAGCTCTTGTCATATCACGTGTAATCACCCTGGCCCTATACACCGGCCAGTCTTTTTTTTGCATCACCTTTACTTTTAGTGACATGTTTTAGTACTTACGGTCTGATCAAAACTCAATAACTTCTTCTTTGGCGCTCTTTGCCCATAGTCGGCCTTGCGCCAATAAAGCCCAACCATCATCATCAGTTATGTGATATGACTGCCGAATTTACTTTCAAGGCATAGTTATAAATTCGTTTGAAACCATTTATGAAGTAACGGAGATGAAGGTGAAAAAATTCACCATCTTCCCGCAGGGGAACCCTGAGTAGTATGCGAATCAGCGACGGGGTCGACTCAAGTTCCCATTAGTTTTCAGTTTGATCGCGGCATTGCGGGAGGAGAATGAGGAGAGCGGAGCGCGCGCGCGTGTGTCATTCATACCGCACAGCTACAGTGGCGCCCCCAGCGGAGTATGCAGCGGCTACCGTGGCGTCTCTAACCCTACGTTTCTTCGCATTATGGCGCGCGGAGCCTCAGGTGTTGCCATTCGTTGCGCAATCCCGGAGAGAAGAGGAGGAATGCTTCGCATACTACTCAGGGTTCCCCTACGGTAAGATGACGACAGTGGTTGAACGCGAAGCTATCTCGTGATGGATTCTTTGGTTGGCCAATCCCTAGGGGCATCCTGCCACAATCATCATCAGCGGTACCTGGCCAGGCATGCACAGTGGGGGTGTGGACGCCGCACAACGGCGCCCACACAACGGCGGAGGGAACACGCTCGACCATTAACTGCTGCGCATATTAAAAAGAAGATTAGAATGCTGGTGGACGAGAAGCAGAGAGGGGAATATTGCCTAGGACAGTTACCACCTGTAACAGGGAAAAAAAAAGAAAGTTTACTTCCCCTTTCTCCTCACAGCCCGGTTTGTATTTCGCGCGTTCGTTTTCCGCACTGCCTTGATAGTAGTTCGCGTCGCATCTGACAGATAGCGCAACCAGTCCACAGCGCGCGCGCAACTCGTGGGATCTTGTTCTCGGTGGTTGCACTCAGTCTCTGCAAGAGGTAGCGTCAACATCCCCCTCGCGAGGGGCACGATCAAATGCAGAGCATTTCCGGGGGCGCACGACGTTAAGTAGTTTGCGTTACGTTAATGTTGTTGCACTTGTGGCAACTGCTGACGAGAGAGCGCTCGTCAGCAGTAATTTGAATGAGTCAAGGATATAAGGCGCGTCGTAGCCTCCCTATTTGTGTCGGCTTTGTGGCGCAGTCGGTAGAGCGACGTGTATACCTGACTGTACATTGCATTCTGCCCGCATGGTCGAGGGATCGAAACCTGGTTCTGAATAGTATTTTTTTATATAGTAGGGAGGGCTGCGGTGCGGACTACGGACGCCAACGCGGGTGACATCGTGAGTTACTGAAATGCTCTGCATTTAAAATTGCGGAAAAGAACAACGGCAACATGCACGAATAAATAATCGCGCAAACGGGCGAAACAAGCCCTACGCCCGTCATCTGCGGAAGAACACACTATTGGTCAAATGAATGCGCGTAATCAATATAACGGTGCAGTTTAGATCATTGTCGAAAAGAAACAAAATAAAAAATTAAAATAAAATAACCCAACGTATTAGGCTACTCATGGGCAAATCTCGCTCTAAAAAACTCAATGAATACTAGCGGCGTAAGAATGCTAGGCATTATTGACAATTATCTGGATTTCTACAAATGCTTTTCTCATTCAACGTGGCAAGAATATGGTTTAGGTGGTTGTTCTTTTCCCATTAACTTTAATAAAACCACCGAATCAACCACGATAAATGAAGTCTTCACTGACTACACGGAGAAAAAAAAAACACTGCAATGCCGACACTTCTCAGAGATGTTGCTCTTAATTTTACTTTATGCAGCGTGGTCTTTTGCAGTTACAAAGCGGGCGAAAGTGATACGCAGTTGTTTTTTGATCCCATATATTTGCTTCTGCTCGTACCAGAGATATCAGCAGATCGTTTTCGGAGATGCGGGCCGCCCGTGAGCTGCTCACGGCTCCGGCGAAGGAGAAAGCCACCTCGCGAAATCCAGGAGCGGAGGACACACCGAATACAGACTACACTTTGAAACCCGCGCGAAACGTCATGAATGACGCTTCCGCGCCTCGTGCTGTTATTGGCTGCGGCCCCCGGCCAGTTAATTGCCCACATGTTTGACGCGTGGCAGCGTCGGAAAATATCTAGCAGGTGTGACGCATGCGGAGAGCCGGTTTTGGGTGCCAGGCGGGGGCCGTTCCGGCTACCGGAACGGGGAATCGCGTGCACAGACGCGTCTCTCTCCGCCCATGTGTCCCGCCCGGCTGCCAATGTCCCTGTGGTAAAGATGCTTGGGGACGGGTTGCACGAAAGAGAGTGTGATCGAGTCGTACACTCTCGACGGGAACGCCCGGAATGCCGCGGGCAGCACCGTGAGCCGCATCTTTACCTTACAGGCGAGCCCATTGGAGTGTGGTGTTTGCGAAGGACGTACGAAGCACCGGCAGCACCACCGTACGAAAGACATTTATTGTACTTAACACATCAAACATATACATAAAGGACAGACGCGCCCCCTGGGGGTGAAAGAACACAAAGAAAAGTCCCCCGCATTTCCCCGAGGGGGAGAATGTGAAAGTGCGAATGCACGGTTGTCGGCCTGCTTGCGGCGCTTGCGCTCGGCACCCGCAGCCCACCGCCTCGCCGCCTTCTCTTCCATCTCTTCCATCGGTTGTAGTATCACGTGTTACTCAACAATGGACCATATTCACACGATCAATCAGGTGATAGAGAAGTGCGCTGAGTATAATGAACCCCTATATTTAGCCTTCATAGATTATGAGAAAGCATGTGACTCGGTCGAAACCCTAGCAGTCATTCAGGCATTACGGAACCAGGGGGTAGATGAGCAATACGTAAGAATACTAGAGGATATCTACAATGGGTCTACAGCTACCATCATCCTCCATAGGGAGGGCAGTAAAATACCTATAAGGAAGGGTGTCAGACAAGGAGACGCAATCTCTCCAATGTTATTCACAGCATGCTTACAAGAAGTATTCAGAACGCTGGATTGGGAACAGGTTGGAGTAAGGGTTAATGGAGAATACCTCAGTAACCTCAGATTTGCTGACGACGTTGCGTTGCTAAGTAACTCGGGGGACGAATTGCAAAGCATGCTTTCTGCACTGGGCGAACAGAGTAGAACCGTGGGCCTGAACATTAATATGCAGAAAACTAAAGTAATGATCAATAACGTCGGGACAGCACAGCAGTTTGAGATAGGTGGCGAGACAGTGGAAGTGGTAAGCGAATATATATACTTAGGCCAAGTTGTGACCCCAGATCCCAACCATGAGGCAGAGATAATTAGAAGAATCAGAATGGGGTGGGGTGCATATGGCAGACATTCCCAGATAATGAATAGCAGCCTACCATTGTCGCTGAAGAAGAAAGTGTATGACAGCTGCATATTACCGGGACTCACCTACGGGGCAGAAACTTGGAGGCTGACTGAGAGGGTTCAACTTAAATTGAGAACGACTCAGCGGGCAATGGAGCGGAAAATGCTAGGTGTAACATTAAGGGACAAGAAGAGAGCGGAGTGGGCCAGGGAGCAAACTGGTGTTAAAGACATATTGGTAGAAATTAAGAAGAAGAAATGGACGTGGGCAGGGCATGTAATGCGAAGGCAAGATAACCGCTGGTCGTTAAGGGTAACAGAGTGGATCCGTAGAGAAGGCAAGCGCTGCAGGGGGCGGCAGAAAATTAGATGGGCAGATGAGATCAAGAAGTTTGCGGGGATAAATTGGTCACGGTTGGCACAGGACCGAGGTAATTGGAGAAGACTGGGAGAGGCCTTTGCCCTGCAGTGGGCGTAGATAGGCTGGTGATGATGATGATGATGATGATGGTGTACACCACGCAGTTATCAAGCCGCTATAACGCCGCTGAGTCGCCAACGCAACGCCGCTGACGACGTAGTTTGAATGCGTTAAAGATATAAGGAGCGTTCCTAACTCTGAAATCAGCGACTTCCTCCAGGTGGCAGTACAAAATGTAGGCGCGTTGCACCTCGCCCCTTGGCTCGCAACAACAGCGGAGCTCCTAAGTGGTGCCCGTGCAACAGGTTTTTACAGAGAAGTGGCGGGGGCGGTGGCCCTCTTACAGGAGCGCTTCTCGTGGGAATACCTCTGCTCAGTGAAACCAAGGAAGCTGTATTGGGATCTCGTAGAGCAGACCCTCCCACCGCCCATGTACCGCCTGCCACCCCTTGGTCTGCCGAAAAGGGACGTCCTGCGGCGAGTACGGAAGCTCCCTATCCCGACCGGCTCGAAGGACTTTTTCTTCCGCTTTCACACGTGTATACTGCCTACAAAGGCAAGACAGGAGGAACGCGGTTTTTTTTTTTGCCGGGAGGGGCCAACTGTCTGCTGTGCGGAGGGAGGGAAACGGCCGAGCACGTATTCATGGACTGTAACACGGCGTTCTACTTCTGGGATGAGCTGCAGTGCTCCTTCAACACGCTATGGAGAATCACTTGGACAAATCTGAAGTTCCTAGACGCGGCCTCGGAACGCCCGCTTCTTCGCGACTGTGTCCACGTAATAGGGCTCCACTCGCTATGGAGGGCGAGAGTCGACGCCGTGGAATGTACTGAACGCCCCCGACCGGCGTGGCGACACTTCGTCCAAAAGGCACAATGGGCAATTGCCGCCCTCGACGGGGATGAGGCAGACTCCGAGCTACGCGACGCACTGGATCGGGGAACGCGAGCACTCATGGATTTCAAGTCACAATAGCAGAGGAGATGGGACGCAATTTGAGGGCTAGCCCCGGGTAACGCTGGTGCCCAGTTATACCAAGAAATGGCTTTACCCAAGAGCTCTATTTTCTCCCTTCCCTCTATCCCGTTCACTTCAAACTTTGTGCAATGACACAGTAGCCCTGTTGGCAATCTCTCTTGCTTAAGTTTCACAAACGCTCTGTGACTTCGCGGGCAATACTCCCCGATTGGCTTACAGTTACTTGGCAAAGCATTCTGACCCTCTCTTCGCATGATAGCCGATCGCCTCACTTTTATGTTTAAGTGAAGCCATGTTCTGATGTGCTCCGAAACCACTGTAATCACTGCATACGGCTCTGTATATATTTGTAAATAAAGTTATTGTTACCAAAAAAAAAAAAAGTGGCTTCCGTGGCTTAGTCGGTAGAGCGTCGCGCTGCGGCCGCATCGTCCTCGGATCGAAACCAGGCGCCGGATGCTGTTATTTTTTTATATAGTGTAGTGGCCTGGCTGGCGCGCCGAGAGAGGGTTTGCGAGCTGGAGAGTAGGCGAGGGAAGAGAGGAGGCGCTACGCGAGCGCCCTCACGCGTCGGAAATCCGGCGCCGTTGCTAGGCACGCTAGCTAACTCCGTTGCTAGGCTACGGACGGCGGTGGACGCGTGATTCAGGGTCGCTTAAGAAGTGCATTCGCACTTAAAAAACCGAAACTGAATATACCATACTCCCTCCCTTATATTTAGTGGTTAGTTGTTAGTAAGTGTTAGAAACCCCTATGCATGCACTGAACATATTTACACGCTGTATACACACACATATTGATACTCTACATACACACTGTGTGTCACAAACTGCAGGCCAGGCCCTCCATTTTCTATATTCGGGCGGCCGACATGACGGCCTCCCGGGCGGAGTCGGCCATTTTGCGCCTGGCTGAGGAATTTGGGGTCCCCCCTTCGGCTTTGTGCTCACGTTCTTTGTTTCGCCCTGCCAGCTCTGAGGACAATGCGGGCTGCAACATTCCAGCGGACGTCCATGTGCGAGGGGTGTCGTCCCGATCGCTGGCTCGGACGCGCGCTTGCGATCGGGGGGAATGGGCGAGGGCCCCAGGAGGGGGAAAAGAGGAGAAATGGGAAGACGTCAGAGCAGGACTTCAGCGGCCGGCGAAGGTTATTTAAGGGAGCGCACGCGGTCGCTTGGGGCAGTCGGCTGGAGATTCGTGAACATGCTACGCGGGGAAGAGTCCGGGAGTGACGCGCTTTAGCGGAAGTTCATCGGCTATAGGCTCGCGATGGATCGGTCCACGCTTCGGCTCAGCGCTCGAGTTTGCCCGTCGCCACGAGTCCCATGGCCGACCGGCTTCTGCACCCCGGAGCCCCGAAACACGTAAGCCGCTGCCCGGCGAGGTCGGCGCCACCTCGTCGTGACTTTCTCTCGGTGAACCGGCGTGTTCTCCTTGCCTCGTAGAGACTTTCTTTTACAACGCCCTTCCCGCCGTATTTTGTTTGTTGCCTCGGATTAAGATATCCGCATCCTTCCGGGTCTTTTTTTCTAGCGTCACTTGTAGCTAACGAGCTAAGAGTTTTTTTTTTTTGGTGTCTTGTTTGTAGTAGTGTTGTTGGGGAGGGTTATGATTTTGAGGACATTTCGAGTGTCGTGTACAGCTTGCTGAGCCGTTAGATGTTTCTTATAGTGAGTGCTGTTGTCGGGCGTTAACGATTTTGTCCCATATAGTGTTATGCGGGTTGCGAACTTGTTAGTATTTTTTTTTTGTAGTTGCGTTACTGAGGTGTAACAAGTGTTGCCTCTAGAGTGTTTCGCGTGTCGCGTACAGCTGTCTGAGTTATGTTTTCGAGGTCGAAGGTTAAAGGGGTCCTGAAATACCTTCCGCCGATGCATGGATGTACATGTAACCAAATAAGACAATGTATTAGCAATCTCCTCCCGCAAGAATTTCGTTAAAGCGATGAGTATTAGCTGAGAAATCGTAAATCAAAAACCGCGCATTATCGTCGCGCCGCGTTTCCTCCTCTTTTCAACTGTTGACGGCGCGCGAGCACTCCCTCCCATGATGCTGCGCTAGTCAGCGGTGACGTACTTCCGCATTACGCTCCTCCGACTGCCGTCTGCTACGGGCAAGTTTTGTTGACACCATGAATTCCGCACTCCGCTCAAGGATGCATAAGCGAACGAAAAATCTGGCCGCATGTGTGCGGTGGCCTGGCCTTGCCCTTTCGCGGTGTGCGTTGCTGCAGTGCAGCACGTGACTTTTAATCGGCTGCGAACTCGCAGCCGCTCGGGGTGGATCGTGCGCTCGGTCCCTTTCATGCACCGCGCACTGCTTATCCAAAAAGCGCCGTATCAGATGTGGCCCCGCTGGTGCCGGGTCTTATTTCGCGGTGGTGGTAATTCCTGCCGGCGGCATGTGAAAAAGGCATTTTAAACCGATACAGAACCCGTGCACAAAACGCTTCAATCATGTGACCAGTTCAGCTTGGGGCGACGCGTGGTGGAGAGCGGCAACGTTGGCAAAACATGCTCCGGCGCGGCTCTGAGCTTTCTAGCGCTGGAGCGAGCGCCTTTCTTTGACGATCTCAAACATCGGTTGCCTTGGCAACAAGGCACAAACCGCCCCAGAGGTCAGTTACGCTTGCGTGATCCCGGTTCAGCTCGGGGCCCCACGTCGCGACATGTGGGCATGTCGCGACGTGGGGCTCACTCTCATTAGGAAGTGTGAGATGCGTTTGGCATTACAGGAGGCGATGGTGTGTGTGTTGTGGACGCCTTTGTTTCGCGATGAAATGCGACGTTGTGCTTCTGCGGGTGGATAGTGCTTCCCATGGTCTGGATTATCTTTCTCGAGCGACGTACGACTCAACCTCGCATGGGGTATGTGCAGTGTGCGTGGCTAAAAGCCATCTCGGCTTGCACGCCAGAGTTAAGTGACCTACTGTTCGTCCCCGCAAACCGCGCGCGAGGTGAGTGCCGAATTTACGACGGGCAGGAGGAGGCAACCCATCGTCTGTCAATCGCGGTTCAGACTTGCAACGCATGTTGTGACGTTGTGTTCGTTCGAAACGCATCTCTGGATTGTTTTGAAGTGGAAAAAAATGTATCCGTCAAACCCGGGCATTCGGCTCAGGGCGTTCTCTGCGATTGCACGAAAGAAGTGCCACGGGGCTTCAACGCTTTCTTTATGGAACGTACTCCGGTAAGAGAATATCCATGTCGTGTTATGGCCGTGTTGCATTCAATACGAACGGTTAAGCGTGTGTTTACACTTGTTTCGTTTGTCGTAAAATGTCCAAGCACTCCGGCACTACGCTGGCAGATCAGCCGGCGAGTCGACGCTGAGCAGACGACTCATCTCTATGCCGGAAGTGCGTGAAAAAGCCGCCCAATAGCAGGATGTCTAGCTCATGACGAACATCGGGGAATCGATGATGTAGACATGTGAAGATGGCGGCGTCCAAAAACACGAAGGAAATGGTGAGAAAAAAGCGACAAACTTTGCAACAAAAGTGCGAGCTTTCCGCTGCGCGTAAAAGAGTAATACTTGGCCCAGATGACCTTGACGACCCAATCTAACGATTGCGCTACTTCATTTAGTGTGCTCAAAATGCCTTTCAGGGCCCCTTTAAGGCGTAGGCCACGGTGGATCGAGTGCCTCCGTAGTGGCCACCTTGTGTATCTGATTGTCCTTTGTTGTGTTACTATCTAGTTAGTGCGCGCGCGCTTAGTGCACGGCGGATTAGTGCCTGCGCGCACAGACCGATGGCAGTGTGAAGGTTCCTTTTTCTAGTGTCGGGCGGTGCCCTGTAATCTTTTTGTTTGTGCAGTGGACCTATATTGTTCAAAATGTAGTCGAGCATCTCCGTTGTGATTTTATTCGCCCCAGCAATCTCGGCACACGTGAAAACTCACGGGCCGGCCAGCCTGCTAAAATATAAATAACTGTTGTCTCCCGCCCTTCTTTGGTATTTGCAAGCGGACGCAATTATCCGGGGGAGGGGTGTGTGACACTGTGCTATATACACAGACTAGTGCGTCTGATAGTCTTTGAGCCAGGCCGGTGGCCGGCGCTCTCGGGACGGCCGATGGGGACGCTGCACGGCCGGAGATGCTAGTGAGCTCGTAGAGCTCTGTAGCACGCCAGGAGACTGCGGTTGCGGCCCAGGAGAAGGCGGCTGCGGCACGGCAGGCTTAGGTACAGGCATCTGCGGATCAGGAGCAGGCGACTGCGGTACGGCAGACTGCAGTACGCCAGTAGGCGGCGGCTGCGACCCGGGAGAGGGCGGCGGCGGCAGGGCAGGCTGCGGCACTCGAACCGGAAGCTGCGGCACAGGTAGCTCCGAACGTTGGTATGGTGAACCCGTGGCCCTCTCGGGAACCCGGGACAGCTTGGAGACGTTCCATGTGCGGCCATCTGCAAGTCGGAAAGAGGCAGGTCCCCTCTTCTCCAACACTTCAGTTGGCGAGGAAAAGGAGCGATCCCCCTTGAAGCGAACGGACGGCTTCTTGAATCTAACGAAATCACCCACAGCTATCTTCGGCTCCTTAGCAGCTCTCCTCCGATCCGTGTACTCCTTGCTGCTTTGCTGTTGAAGCCGGACCCTTTAGCGCAGTCGCGCCAGTTCCTTTACTGGGTCTTCTGCAAACGCTGGTGCCGAAAACCCCACGACATCCAATCTGGTTCGGGGCATTCACCCATGGAGCGGAACTGCTGGCGCAACCCCAGTGGTAGCCTGTGGAGTACAGCGGTGAATAGCGAGGTAGTCCGTGACTGCTGTGCGGACAGGTCGCCTTTTGAGGAGTGAAACTTGGATGAAGTTATTCAAAGTTCGATTGAACCTCTCGACTTGCCCATTCGCCTGGGGGCAGTATACAGACGAATGCGACAGCTTGATGGCTCGGTTTTGAAGAAAGGTGATAAATTCACGCGAAGTGAACTGCGGCCCATTGTCGCAAACAATCTCCTCCGGGTATCCTTCACGGGCAAAAACACTGGTTAAGAAGTCTTTCACGGTGCTTGTGGCCACTTCGCTGCAAAAATGTATCTCTGGCCATTTGGAATGGTAATCGACCAGCGTTATAGCAAATCGGCTATTGTGAGGTGCATGTTCCAACGGGCCAACAATGCCTAGGCCTAGTTTCTGCCATGGCCTTTCAGGCCAGCCAACAGGCTGCAATGGCGCTGGCGATGTTTTGGCGGACTTATCTGCCTCCAGGCAGATGTGGCAGTTTTTCACGGCAGATTCAGCTTGCTTGTCCATTCGTGGCCACCAGAATAGCTCACGAAGTCGCGCCTTTGTGCGCGTGATGCCCGGATGTGTCTCGTGGGCGACGGCGATGAACTGAGCCGTGAGCGAGGACGGAACAACGAGTCGCTCTGCGCGCAGTAGAAGGTCATCAACACCAGAAAGTTCTTCGCGCACAGAGTAGAAAGGTTTTGCCTCCTCTGGTACGGACTTTTGTGGTGGTCAAGAACCGAGAACGAACGACTTGACCGTTGGTGGTGGCTGCGCAGCCTTGTCTTCAGAGGTGCTGCCAGTTCTGGGAGTGAGCTGGCTGGCGCTGGTTGAAGGTGTGCCAGCCAGTTCGCTGACAGAATTGTTGGCCTCCATTCAGTTAATCGGACAAGCAGCAACTGAAGGAGCGGCGCGCGGAGAGGAGGAGAGAAGGAGCAGCGCGCGCGCTATCGCACAGCTGGTGGGGACAGAGGGAGAGGAGGAGAGCGGTGTTATCGCACAGCAGGTGGGGAGAGGGGGAGAGGTGCGGACGGACGCCGACGGACATAGCCCCGAGCAAGAGATGATTTTATCTACAGGGCGAATGTGTCAGCTGTAATGTATTTGCACAAAAATACATCATTAGCATAACGCGAAAAAAAAAAAACAGTGCAGGAACGTCCTGCGTCCGTGCGCAGCGTCTCTGCGCTGTTTCTAGCCCCCAACTCAAACTTTAGGCAGAATTATTGCCATAGCTGACGCATTTTCAGTATATACGAATACCGTCCCTTCCATGCAACTGAAAATGCTTCGGGGTCGCGTGGGGATATTTATGGGCAAGAGGCTGACACGCAGTTTGTGCAGGGGGGTGTGCATTAATTAAGACATTTTCTATTGTTTACGGTGCGTGTGTGCTGCAAAAACTATTGCTTAAGATATTTTATATTCGTCCCGTGGATATTTACAGCACACGCGGTGCTCGTGTACAATATTCTTTAAGGTATTTTCCGTTGTTTACGGTGCGCGTGTGCAATAAAAATTTTCGTGAAGGCATTTTGCATTGCTTACGTGTTCATTTATTATACACCTTCGGCGCTCACGTGGAGAATATTTGTTCACAGTGAGGAGGTATGACTCTCTTGCTCGTCTCCTGTAAGACTGCAGTCGTGCTACCTTCAATGATCTCTCTAATAACGCCCTAATGACAAGAATAAGCGCGCAAAAGAGATTCAAATACGGGAAACTACAGCCAACGCTTTCAGCGGTAGCGCTGAAGGTAAAGGGGGGCCTCGGCGCGGTTATTTTAATGTTTATTATTATTATTAATGAAGCATTTCCTTCAACTGTTCCTACCTTACCCCACACCCTGCAGTACTAGCATTCCCAGTCACAAAGAAAAAAAACGTTAGTAGAGGTTTTCGCTAAAAGCCTTTTGTTAACTTTTTGTTGATGATAACTGGGCTTAAGGTCCCTAAAATTACTTCAGGGGCCTTAACTGGGCTAGCCTTGCGGAGTTATCTAACGGCTAGTCGAAGAACCAGGAATTTCGGAGCGGACGATGCGACTGGCGTTGAAAATCGTCAATATAACGTAGTGTTTGAACAGTGCTGATTTTTAAGGGATTATACAAAATTAGAAGCGTTTTTTTAGGTGCTGCCTCAGATATCTTGTGTGGCGACATTTTTGGCGAAATCTTAAGAAAAAATGGCTACGTTTGGCGACGTCTTGCTGGTCGTTTGGCGAAATTGACTCCAAACTCAGTGGCAACCCTGGTTCCCCTCCACCTCAGGGAGGGCGCTCGTCCGGGGGCCCTATTCTCGACTGCACAAATTTCCGGCAATTCTGGCAATTTGCCGGAAGTCTTTTCTGATTGGCTTTCAATTTTGGTCACGTGCTTCCGGTTGACAAAGCGGTTGTGTGTGCTGTCGTCATTTTGACGTTTCATCTCGCTTACGGACTCCAGTTCTAAAGTTTGCCTTATTTCTCGTTACTAAAGGCGCATAATTCTTGGCCGGCAATGTAAAAATAAACTAAATACAGCGGACTTGACAACGTAAGTCTGTCTTTGCTATTCAACAACAATACTGCTTGTAATACACACCCCTTCTGTGATTGGCTGAGAAGGCGTGACGTAATTTATACAGTTGGCGGGAACAATTACGTCACGCATTGGCAACTTCAGCCTGCGTAAAAGTGACGTAATTCTACGTAACAGCATCAAAATGGCGGTTGTTTTTGTCTCAAAATACAACCAAAATACGGCAAAAAATGGCCCCTGCTTACGGCGCCGCGAAATGTGCGGCAATTTGCAGTAGGCGCAGTTTCGCATGCGCGCTGTTTAAAGCATGTTTCCTAGCGAAAGAAATCATAGCTTCAACTGCTTCCAAGTCAGCGATCATGGGTCATACAAATAATGTGCAGTACTTTGCTTTTATGTTTTGCAATAAAATAAAAATTATTTGTTTGGCAACATAAGAGGGCAGTACAAGCCTCTCCATGACAAAGATAACCCAATGCATGGCATTTGTCCAAACTTGTCCTAGTAAGCTGTTGGGTCATATGATCGAACTCAAGAGAAAAATAACAAAGAAAAGTGACTATTTGGTTCATTACAGCGCTGATTGAAGTCCAGCTTGACGAATGAGTGGATCGGCGACATCGGTGCGCTCCGCGGTTATCAGGCGTAGCGCTTCGGTGCTCTTGTGTGTCATAGAAGCGATGGTCACGGCCGTCTTTTTCTGTGATCACGCCATAAACTTGTAACATAGCTGCAGACGATGGCGTGGCAGTGGTGGCGGCAGGGAAGGTGATAACGCAACAAAGCTTGCATTGAAGCAGAGAGCCCAGCTATAAGCGATTGTAAGAAATAAATAGATACGGTAAAAAAAATGCGTGATATTCTTTAGCTCGACATCCGCCTTTCGCTCGCTTTTGGATCAACGTTACTCGATCGCCTTGTGGTGTTAACACCAAATTTGACCTGCAGAAATGTGTTTTTTTTTTGTCAGCCTCAGCTACCGTCTTAATTTTTATAGTACAGGCCAAGTGTTTTTATATATTTCTTGCACAATATTTGATACCTTGATAGCGATCTTTATGAGTGACTCGTCAAATGACACAGCATGTCGTCATAGCTATAGGTGCAGCACGTCACTGATTGCTTACGTCGTGCTTACGCAAAAAAAAAAAAAAAAAACATGGGCAAATTGCCGGCAATTTGTGCAGTCGAGAATAGGGCCTCGGGTATTTTCTCTGCTCGCGTGTCCTTGCGCAGCTTGTGGACACACATTTATCGTCATAGTTGCTGAATTAAAGCTTATTAAGCTACGAAAAAATAAATAACCGTGGCACGATCCCAGAACACCTGTCGGGATGGACAAAACCGAAAACCAGACAACGACCGGTCGTGAACCAGACGACCCCGCCGGTAACGCCCGCGAGCTTTGTTCAAAAGCCGCTCGAGGTGACGTCATTGCTTTGATTGCTAAAGGCGCGGAGTGGGCGCGGACACACTAGCCCGACCACCGGACGATTTGCTCGGTCAACACCATGGAGGGAAGGAAAAGGCCAACACCGTGTCTCCGAGCTGTCGGCGGCCATGTCACACCGCGCCGCTGCCGACCGTAGGTGGGATGGCCTTCTAGACACCCTACCGCAGTCCAACCGTCTGCGTCGGCAAGAAATCGGCGGGGCGTCGATGTTTGCGCGCTATCGGCCGACGCGCTTGCCATACCACGCCGATGACCGCGCGACAGTCCAATCCGCCGCCTCTCCTTTCCGCCGGAGATCTCTTTCTTTCTCTAGTCATGTCGCCGCTGCCGCGACTGAAGCACAGAACGGGGAGGATTTACTGAAGCCGTTTGTACGTGCTCGCGTGTGCGGTGCAGCTGTGTATAGACCATTCCAACGAGGGCGCCGCTATCTTGCATGCGCAGCGCCGTCTGGTAGCTGGCCGATTTGCCGGCTTGGGGGTTTGATGCGCGGCGCATAGGCGCCAGCGGCGTCTCGGTGAATTTTTCGTTGTAGCGCGTTATACGTTCTTTTCCGTAATATACTTTAAATTGAAAAGTTGTTGCATAGAACCAGTTTAAGCGATCTGGCTTAAATTGGCGGCTTTTTGGGGCCCCGGTGGAGCTGAAATTCGCCTCGAGATAGCGTGGTCCGCGCTGAGTAAACAATGCCGTGTCGAAC
This sequence comes from Haemaphysalis longicornis, assembly GCF_048455015.1. NCBI lineage: Eukaryota > Metazoa > Arthropoda > Arachnida > Ixodida > Ixodidae > Haemaphysalis > Haemaphysalis longicornis. The sequence continues at coordinate 1,577,295 of NW_027526203.1, forward strand.
TTAAGTTTCCAATATTTCATCACATTTTTTGTTTGTTTGCGTGTGTGTGGCCGGGATAGCGTATAGCTGGTATTTTGATCGCTTTACTGCAAAAACTGATGTTTGTTAACACGATTTAACCGTGATACGCTCGGCGCGAATGGGCAACAAGCGGAAGCGCGCGTCAGTGTAGCAGACTTCTGGCTTCATATCCCTGGAGGTTGTAATACAGGTAGTTTTGGGTGAACTTAGTAAGTATTTGGCATATTATATAGTTTGTATTAAATCTCATCAATATATCAACACCTCACCCTCAGCCGCCACTGCCGCCAACAATAAACAAAACTTCCTCTCTCTAGAATTCCAAGCTGCTCTGCAGCACAATTTAGCCCTGCAACTAATGTACAACATAAATAAAATAGGCAACACGGCTCCTTGAGAGCGTCATATAAGGACTTATTAAGCTTCCGCAGTTGGGCAACCAGACAAGCGTTCGCTTTTGCGTTGCTTAGGTTGATGTTGCTGACAAAGAGACATCACATTTAGATAATAGACTGAACTCTTGGATGGAGTGAGTGAGTAAACAACTTTATTTTCTCTGAGTCGGGGATGGGGGAAGAAGGGAGGCGGAATCCCCTTCAATAACCCCCTCCCCCTTCCCCTCAGATTGGCTGGAGGTCATTTTAGGGATGTAGTAGTCACTGTGAAAATCCCCAAGGCCAGCCCATGTAGCACTTGGAGCTGGATATACCGCAGTGTGACCGCAGCAACGGTGGAGATGGAACTAATACCATCTGCGGCACAGGCAAGTTTCAGTGACCCCTTTTAGTTTGGAAAGAAGGTATAAGAATTTTCTGCCACTAATCCAAAGTAGGTGTACAGAAAAAGTTCAGCAGAACAAAATTGCCAAAAATGTTAACTTGCGCAACTCAGAAGCTGCAAGTCTGGCTCATTTATTAGAAGCATTTCATTAAAATAATGGGTAAATTAGTTGTAAACCCGCCCGCGCGATGCCTGCAAAGCGTAGTCAAGGCGAAGGAGCAGCCGCGCCAGGCCCACCGTGATTGGCGCGCACATTCCAGAGAGGGGGAAAGGCGGTCCGCGCGCCGCGACCGCTGAGTGTGAGAGTACGTTTCCCCCTCGCCCGATGGAACGGTCTATACGCCTCGAGCTTCGCGATCGCTGCGCCGCCTGCCGCCGCTTCTCCGCGGCGCTTACGGGATGGCCTATGCGCACCTGATAGCGGATCATGCAATATTTTGGTTCTCTTTTGCTTGTTTTTGCCTTTTCGCACCCTAAACAACTTGTTATGGTGATGTCTGTAAGCAGTAGTACGTTTAGGGCACTTCAAAAAACAGCTGCGTCTTGATAGAATGCTGGAACGCCAACAAGAGCTACCCGGGAACGCGGTACTGGGCGCTTCTTCACCGCTCTTAGGGGCGTTGGCGACGGCAGCAGCATATCACCACTGTTACCTCTGAATACGTCAGCCCAAGTGAATTCTATTGTCGCCTCGTTTAAATTGGTAAGCGCGGACAACGAATACCGGCTTTGTTTCGAATATGTACGTGCTAGCAAATTGTGATTCCAGGATGTGATTGCCTATTAACTGACAATAACTTGCGCCATTTATAGGAATAGAGGCCACGCGAATATGTTAAGTATATTACAAGTCTGTGGATCGTTAAATATCTGCCCACTCCCGCCTGAGAGCAAGGACCAAGGGGAGGTAATGAAACCACAGAAAAATAAATGATCTGCCAGTCTGGAAGTAACATTATAGCTCGTACGGGAGTGAAAAAAAATCCAGTGTAGCTCCGAATGTGCTAGAGACGTTCGTTTTAACTTGAGAAAGTTAGGACTAACTAGACCAAGTAGACGGGAAATACAGGGATATTTTTCAAGACAGAGGGAGAGACGGGGGAGAATAACTATCGTTGTGTACAAATGCGGAGCAAAATCAAGGAATGACCGTTTTAGTAATCACACACGCAAGCTGCGCGTTCACTTTTATTTTGTTTTTCGAATTTAACGAACAGCTGATCGCTCGGCGGACACATTTTTAAAGCAAAGCTTTCTACCTCTACCCCCGAAGGGTTCTTTCGCGACCGTTGGTGTCAACAGAAAACTCCCGCGAACAAATAAAAGAATTTCCTGACACCGCCAGGAATCAAACCCGGAACTAATAGCGTAACAAAGCGAGAGCCCGTGGTCTTACCGATGTAGCTACGAGCCCACACGGAGACGGGGAAGGCCGGTGGTGCACTCACCAAGCACATCTAGGGTTTTACTCTCTGCATTGTCGTTGAATGCAACGTGATAGCGTCACACGACCTCTCGCGCCACTGTGCGCTACGCCCACGGCACGTCTAGCGGCCCTGTGCGCGCCTTCCGCGTGTGCTAGGAGTTACAAAAATTAAAGGAAGCCCACACCAACGTATGACATCTCACTTCCAGTACGCCAATGTGCTAAAGCCTGGGGCCTCCAGTGTTCACGTAGAAAATCACAGCTCCTTATCGTCTGCCCTCACGTCAAACGACACATCAAGGGACACATTCAAATACTCCTTGATGACCAGGCCATCCTCCAAGCCCCAGCATCAAGATCCTGGGCCTACATCTCCAGGCCAACATCAAGAGTGGCGTATCCTTGCAGCGCATCAAACACAGCATCAATCAAATCATAACATGATCAGGCGAGTTGCCACCAAGAAGCGAGGCCTCAAGGAATCCGATACCTTTTGATTAATTCAAGCTTTTGTCGTCTCGAGTATCACTTACGTCAAACACCTGTCTTCTCGGCAAGGAGGACATAAAGATGCTTTATATAATAATTAGAAAGGCGGTTGAGCAGGCCATTTCTCTTCCCATAAGTGCGTCTACAGAGAGGCTGCTTAGCACTGAGCTCCACAACACGGTGTAAGAGATGATAGAGGGCCATCTTTCTAACCAGGAGCTCCTATTGAGCAGAACTGCGGCGGTTCGCTCCATCCTTCACCAGATTGGCTGGGCAGCACACAATGTTACTCCGCTTGTTGTACTCCCGGACTTTTGGCGACAAGAACTAACGGTGCTCCCTTTGCTTAAAAATAGAAACCCCTCCCACGACGAGGGTCACCGACAAGGACGGGCTCAAGCGGTCAACACCACCCTCAGTGGGGATCATGCCGTTATCTACCCAGATGCCTCGCAACATCGAGGGCACCAAAACGCCATCATCGTGGCTACTTCGAGGACGAACCTCCTTGCCTGATCCTCCCTCAAGATCCAAGACATGACGGCAGCAGAAGAGGCAGCCATCGCATTGGCTCTCACTCAACCAGGGTATGGGAAGGAAGTCAATGATTCCCAACAAGCCTACCGGATTTACCAGTCGAGTTGGATATCCCGACCTGCACTGCGTGTGTTAAAAAACCACTCCCCAAACAGTTCCATTCAGCTCATCTGTACACCCGCTCACGCTTCCGTGGAGGGCAACGAATACGCCCACCAACAAGCTTGCGCTTTTACCCCCCGTGCTATGGAGCTGCACGAGGAAGTCACCCGCATGTCACGTTAAGGGAGATAACCAAGCGTTATCGCCTTCAGAGATAGGCCCTACCTTCGTCCTACCCTGACCTTTCCAGAGAACAACAAACTACTCTAGGGCTCATACAATCCGGCTGCTTTCCACACCCGACGTGTCTTCACTTAACTTCGCTACCGCGCCTATCAAAATCGATCAATTTGATCGATACTTTTGGGAGCGCCTTTTCATAGCGTTCCAGGCGTTTCTCGAACAAGTAAAGCTGTTCGGAGTTAGATCAGAAAATGGCCTTTCAAAATCAGTTTTGTTTTCATTTTTGCAACGGAAACGTGATTTTTGACACGCTTTTGAATCACCTGGTTGTGGAAAAGGGACGTGGTCATCGCGCCTCAAGGCTACCAACGAAGAATGCGTGCAACTCGTAATTACTCTGCACCAGCGCTTGTTTTTTGCTATCAGGGCGTGAATGGGGAACTAGCAAACGATTTTCAATCGTCAGGTTCACGCTCTGACAGTAATAATCCCAGAAATCGGCTGAAAATGTCAAGCAGTGCCTGGTTGCAAAGCTACTTTATGATTTTAGGTAGTTTTATTGCCTTTGCGCAAGTTGTCCTAAGTACTCTGGTAGTTCTACTTACCCATGGAGGAAAGAATACTTTTCTTTCCTCCATGTACTTACCCCAGGACCATTCCCAAACAGTTTACAACAGTTTCGGTTTCGTTTCTGCATCGCGAAATTCATATTTAGCGCAACTACGCAGTTACCCAACTTCAAGGCTAACTGCCATGGCGCCTGAAGCGTCCGCGACTGATCCTCGAACAAAGCACGCCGCTCCTCATTTCCCCCCACCCTAACCCGATTTCTGCGATAAGAACTTCAGATGCAAGTCAAAAGGTCACACCCAGTCGCCAGATATCTGTTCCGCCGAGGACAGCGCTTCAAACCGGCCTTACACTGCCAGCTGTTCGCCTTCCAGTTTCGTCTTCATGCGAGGGTATATCCGGGTGTCTAATGTTGCTGCTTAGTTGAACCGTTGAACTGTCTATTCGGACGGAGTCTCTGATAAGTTTTTGTACTGTTTCATTTGAAAAATGTTAGGTGGCGCTGCAATAGAGGAGGCTCGTTGTGCTGATCTTTTTTAGCGCGCGACTGCTACTCGGCCAAAGATCGCAGGGGACGATTCTAGCTCATCGTACCTCATTTTTGCGAGCAAGGCTACAATTGCGAGTAAGAAGATGATAATAAAGCTCAGCTTTATGTTTTGAGAGATAACTGACCGTGAACGACAACAAACATCAGCCACGGCGTTCCGTTTTCAACTTCATGCATGTTTTTTTCTGCATCGCGTGCTTGTCCCAAATATTGTGCTCGCTGTAAATGCAAAGTCAGCCATTGACAAGATGTTTTTACGTTATGTGGGGGCAAATTGGTGCCTCTGATAACGTCAAACCGCCAGATTTATTCCAAGGAACCACCCAAAATTGCACAGTTTGAATTAGAGGTTGGGCTTCACCGCATGACACGAGCACCGTGCGTGCTAACATTTTTTTTTTATATCTGAAAAACTGTTCCGCGCAAGTCGACATTTTTTTTAGGGTGTGTTTTTGAAATGTTTCCCTGCAAAATGTATATTCTAATTTTTTTCTACTACCGGTGGTTTGATATACACAACTCCTTTTGTATCATTTTTTTCGACAACTTGAGAAAACTTTTGATTTTGATATTTTTTTTCACAACTATGATATATGAAAACCTTTAAAAAACTGGTGTTATTGGAAAGGCCGTTAAATAATCTGCATTTTGTGCTCCTACAATTATGCTGAAATAATTTTTTAGCAGGAAAAAAAATGTTTTCTTGGACCCCCCAAAATTGGTCAATTTTCTGCGGTAGCGAAAGAGTTAATGCAGCCGAATCGCCATGACGCTGAATGTAAATTTTGCTCAGCAGTAGAAACACTCCACCACATAATCGGGGTGTGCGATTTTAGTCTTGAGCACCCTCCGCTCTTTCAGTCAACTACCCAACAACATCAATGGGAGATGCTGTTGTCCAGCCCTTCTCTGCCTACCCAGCTTCAGCTGGTGGACGAGCACAGGCGGACTGCATATGGGCTCCAGTGAAGAAGGAACCACTCCCTTGGGCCGCACTCTGGTCCGTTCAGAATTCTGAATGAAGTACAGTTGATGCCGGATATGTCAAACTCCAAGGGGATCGCAAATACGTTCGATATATCGACAATTCGATATATAAAATATTTGCTTTCGCATAGAATTTCGAAGGGGATTTTGGACTTTTCAATATATGCAATAATTCGATATATCTGGGTTCGATACATCCGGGATCGACTCTCCTGCTACTCCTCCTCCTCCTTCTACCCCCCCCCCCCCCCCCCCCCCCCCTGTCTCTGCCGCCCATCTCGTCGCCTCCGTCCGCGGCGGCAGAGACGGAGAAGTGAGGTCGTCTAACACCGGGTTTGAGCTTCATTTTATTTTAGAAAAATTGAGTTTCGACTCATGTGCTACACCTATACAACTCAACCAACCACCATTCATGCATTATGCATATATTACCAACATTGATTGCCACACAAAATATACGTCTGAAGTAATAAAGGGTGCGGTTAAGTGTATTTTACTTCTCTCTGGTTTCACTATTTGTTGAGCGACATGACTGAATTTAAGTGGTGTCGCATTGGTGCCGTAATCGTTGTGGGTGCCGTACACAGCTTTGCTTTCCAACCACATTCGCAGGGTGGATTGGCGCAAATTTTTTGAAGTATACAGTAAGTTCACAAGCGATTAAAGGTGTCGTTATAAGAGTGTGGTATCTGATAAGGCCCCCTGATTTCACTTCTGTGCTAAATTCTACAGGCTCCCTATGTCATACGACGATGTTTCGAAGCAGCGTTTACTCGCGGACGCGGATATAAGCGGATGATATATGTAGCAGATGATGGATGTTTACGAGGGCTCACCTCGAAACAAGACGACCCAGCAGTCAATTCTTTGTCGTGTGCTGACTCTCGCATGTAATTTTGCATTACCCATCGTAATTATTGCGTAGAATATCCGTGAAATTTATGCCACATTGGCTTGTTCAGGGAAGCGATCAATTTCTTAGATATGAAGCGTAACTGGCGTGCTGTCAGGTATGAGTGCTCCGCTAGATCATATAAGCACATGAAACCGATTTACATAGTAGTGTATAGCCGTAGCATGAACATCTGAACGAACGCTGCTTGCGTAGGTACTGTTAGTAAATTCCAGGGCAGTGGAATTACATTCAGCTCCACGCTTATGCCGCTTTCGCGACGCCGGCCGGTGACGACACACACCTGGCGCTTATGCGGACCGAATGTACCACACTAAGATCGCGTCAGAAGCATTTACACTCTCGTAAATACACCACATTACCGAACGAGTGACTGCTTCACATAAATAAGTATTTCCAACGCATAAAAACGAAAAATATCAGTCGCAAACGTGCCGCAAAAGCAACGGCGAAAGTGGTGAGCTGGCCGGGAACTCCCGCGGCTGCTTTCGAAACGGGCCGCTGGGGGATTTCAGTGGCGCCCCTACAGGCAGCGCTCGAGGCGTATACTCCACAACTTGTTGGATCACGGTCAAAGAAGAGAGCTGTATTCGCTACAAGGAGGTTAGTTCGCTACCGCCGCGGCAGTAATAATGCGGATGTTATGAATGAACCCCCGGCGAAAAGACCTCTGTAGCACGTAGAATATGCATATACATATATTAATGCGTACATGGTACCGCATTTTCGAGAAACTGGGTGCAAGAAAAGTAAAATTGATTTTTGTGGCGCCTATGAGCCACCCAGTCACTCGCTGTTTCAAAGGAAATTTTCCATACAAAGGTAGTTGCTTCTCAAAATCACGCAGAAAATGATTCGCGAATGAGATACGCAAACATTCCCCTTAAAAAAACCACACACAAAAAAAAAGACTGACCTCACCGGGAATTGAACCCGCAACGTTCAGCGAGTGGGCGCGACGCTAGATCGAGACCACTTTGCCACCGCACAAATGCGTCTTTTTTTTCTTTACTGCCGGTAGGGGCGCAGCCAAGTAGCCCTATGGAGCCCCATCCTTTGTATCATACTAGCATATGATAGTACAAAATGGTACAAACAAGAGTGTGATCACGCGAATTTTGCTTGCGTCCATGCTAAGAACAGGCGCAAATTTTTTAGCTTAATTAACGACGTCGCTGCTTTAAAACCAATTTTTATTGTCAGTAAACAAAACTATTTTTCTACAGTATATACAAGGAAAACAAATTTTAAGTAAAGAAAACTGTGCGCAGGGTGCTTTTCTTTCAATGCAAATAGACATTTGTACTATTTACTGCGTTCCATTGGTACACTTTTACTTATTTCGAACTTCTACATGAGCAGTTTGGTATCTCATTGCGGGTGACGTCCTGAGTGTCTTCCTCCTAGAGTTATCACACCATCGGCTTTCGAAGATGGATTTCTAGGAATATATGATGTATCAAGAGGTGTAATTGATAATTGAGAAATTGTTCGTGATGTCCCGCCTGGGCGACGTGTGATACCGTCGGCTCTGGCAAATATTTGGGAGGCCCCCCGGGGCCTCGTATCCGAATCCAAAGTAAGACTCATCACACAAGTGTCTACTGGGGATGCAGTAGGTTCACGAGAGGTATGCTTGTGGACCTCGATCCTTTGGAGGGACAACGGATAGCTTAGTATAGCGTCACTAAATAACGGCTTTTAAGCGTAGCTTATTTAGTGACGCTAGATTAGTAAACATTGCGGGATTAATCCCGCGATGATAATACGAACACATTTCTTCGCTAGTAATTACTAGGGCATATTGCAGTCGAGTCGCTGCGTTTACGCGCCTTAATGTGGTGGTTATTAAGAAAGGAGAAAAGAAAAAAGTACTGGTGATGTTATTGAACTCAACGGGCTAATTCACCCTCATACAACCCTGTCCAGGGAATGGGGAGTGGGGTTTGCAAATGACAGGAAGAGAGAGAGAGAGAGAGAGAGGGAAGAAAGAGGAGAGAGGGAGGACACGTACACAAAAAATAACATTGGGTTGTTTAAGGCCTTAACATACCGAATGACATAAATTAGGCGAGCCGTGCTATACGCGAAAACGCAAAGGTATTAAAGGTGTTGGGCATGATGGTGATCATTACTAAAAAGAGACATTCACTCTTATTTTCATCATCATCATCATCATCATCACCAGCCTATCTACGCCCACTGCAGGGCAAAGGCCTCTCCCATTATTCTCCAATTACCTCGGTCCTGTGCCAACTGTGACCAATTTATCCCCGCAAACTTCTTGATCTCATCTGCCCATCTAACTTTCTGCCGCCCCCTGCAACGCTTGCCTTCTCTAGGGATCCACTCTGTTACCGTTAATGACCAGCGGTTATCTTGCCTTCGCATTACATGCCCTGCCCACGTTCATTTCTTCTTCTTAATTTCTACTAATATGTCTTTAACACCAGTTTGCTCTCTGACCCACTCCGCTCTCTTCTTGTCCCTTAATGTTACACCTATCATTTTCCGCTCCATTGCCCGCTGAGTCGTTCTCAATTTAAGTTGAACCCTCTTAGTGAGCCTCCAAGTTTCTGCCCCGTAGGTGAGTACCGGTAAGATGCAGCTGTCACACACTTTCTTCTTCAGCGACAATGGTAGGCTGCTATTCATTATCTGAGAATGTCTGTCATATGCACCCCACCCCATTCTTATCCTTCTAATGATATCTGCCTCATGGTTGGGATCTGGGGTCACAACTTGGCCTAAGTAGATATATTCGCTTACCACTTCCCCTGCCTCGCCACCTATTTCAAACTGCTGTGCTGTCCCGAGGTTATTGATCATTACTTTAGTTTTCTGCATATTAATTTTCAGGCCCACGGTTCTACTCTGTTCGCCCAGAGCGGAAAGCATGCTTTGCAATTCGTCCCCCGAGTTACTTAGCAAGGCAACGTCATCAGCAAATCTGAGGTTACTGAGGTATTCTCCATTAACCCTTACTCCCACCTGTTCCCAATCCAACGTTCTGAATACTTCTTGTAAGCATGCTGTGAATAACATTGGAGAGATTGTGTCTCCTTGTCTGACACCCTTCCTTATAGGTATTTTACTGCTCTCCCTATGGAGGATGATGGTAGCTGTAGACCCACTGTAGATATCCTCTAGTATTCTTACATAATGCTCATCTACCCCCTGGTTCCGTAATGCCTGAATGACTGCTAGGGTGAATGACTGCTCATAATCTATGAAGGCTATATAAAGGGGCTCAGTATACTCAGCGCACTTCTCTATCACCTGATTGATCGTGTGAATATGGTCTTATTTTAGAAGTCTTCAACGTAGAGAAAAACGTCTTACACGGGTTAAAAATGTTTTTGTGAAGAAAACATTACGGGAAATAGTGTTTTCTTGAAAATGATGTGAGCCGCCGTTTCTATAAGTGGCTTCAGCAGCGGCCGTCCTATGCCAGTGGTTGCCAAATCCGAAAAAAATAACGCGACGGGTAACATTATAGTGCCTAGAATATACAGTATATTCTAGGCACTATATATAGTAACATGATATGTTTTGCATTTTGCCGCTGTTTTAGTGAACTTAGTCTTCTTCAGAACTTCGCTACCAAGAGTGCACAAAAAAATCGTTTTATTTCGAAGTTCACCTACGTTTCCGCGTCTGTGAGTTTCGTTGGTTTCATTTGGTGCTCATCGCGTTCGAGAGTAGGCAGATTTAAGGCGTTCGTGAAGGTGAATGAGTGGTGCAGAACTCGATCCTAAGCAAAAACAACATAAAAGCGAATGGCATTCCATGTTTGCGTGTAGCAGCATTAAAACGTAAGGCCTTAAGCACAATGTCATTTTTTGTGTACGTGTGGCACGGGTCGCGTTCGTCTCGTCCATGGCTGCTGTCCTCCTGTCTGCATCCTCCTTGCCGATTTCCTATATATGACGTTTCGTATGACGCTCAGTCGTGATGGCTTGGCTTGACTGCGCCACTGCACGGCTCGCTGACGCTCCGACAGAATCAGTCGGCCCAGTTTTAGTCTGTGGTGCCTAGAAGTTAGTCGGTAGGCCGCCGACGGGTCGTTGCCCGACAATACGAAATTTGTCCACGAAAGCACAGTGGATATCAAAATGGCCATAATGTCCAATATCATTCCAGGACATCCATGTGATATGTCCATACAATATGGTTCACCCAAGGTCATCTGCTTGTGGACATCTGCAGGGGAGCACTTTTTCCAGGTCCTGAGCCAATGGCGGTGTTTTGACGTCATGAACGCCCGTGACACCAAAACAAAACAAAACCTGCCAAGTGTTTTCTGCTCTTCGTCGCATCTGTAAGTGCATGCAGCGGGGATCGCTTCAACAGAAATAAATAAAAACAAAACCGCACGGCGCTTTGCTTCAGTGGTTTGCCACGAAAAATGCATACGGCAGCCTAAATTTTCTTGTAAGCACATTTTTTAATTGTCTGATTGTAGGATGAACGCGCCGACGCAACGCAGGCGCGCCGTAGTGGAGGGTTCCGTATTAATTTCGACCACATGGGAAATCAGTGGGGATCTTTAACGTGCGCCGAAATCTCGTACACACGGCAGTTTTTGCTTTTCGCCTGCATCAGAAAAGCGGCCGCCGCGGTCGGGAATCGAACCCGCGAAGCCGCACAACGCCTTCGCCGCTGAACCACCGCGGCGGGTCATTTCCTTTGTGGGCTCCCTGTTATATTCAGTTTCGGCTTACTTTGTGTTCTTTCACCCCCAGGGGGCGCGCCTGTCCTTTATGTATATATTCGTTAAGTACAATAAACGTCTTTCGTACGGTGGTGCTGCCGGTGCTTCTTACGTCCTTCGCAAACACTACATTGGCGACGAGGATGGGATAACAACACGTCAAGCTACCTTCAGCATCGAGTGCCGTCCGGATCTGCACCGCCATGAGTTTCTCCAGCCTTGCTCCGCCGCCACCGTTCCTCCCAGCGTCCGGCCGTCCGTCACTTCCCTGGAGGAGTGGGAGCAGACTTTAACAGTCTACCTTCTAGCGTCCGGAGCAGCTGAGTTCCCACCAGAGCGACGCAAGGCCATTCTTCTGCATTGTTTGGGGGCGGAAGGGCAGCGTGTTTACCGGTCTTTACCTGCAGGGTCAAGCATTGGCGGATCCAGAGGGGGGGTCCGGATGTATAGACCCCTCCCTTAATTTTTGAATTTAAACCTCCAAGAAGATATGACCACTCAGGTCGCAGAAAAAGGTGAATTGATGACTTGTTGTATTCCTTGTGTTTTTGCTTTCCCGAAATTTCAGTGAATAAATAAGGCTCCATCTCCTCCTCCCCCCTGCTCATCATCATCACTGATTGGAGCTCACCCCCTCTCAGAAAAAGTCTGTATCCGCCCCTGGGGTCAAGCGCCGCAGAACCAGCACCAGCAAGCGCCGCAGCACCGGCAGTACAAGAGAAACCTCCCGCGCCCGCTACTGACGAGTACGAGTCTGCTCTCGTCGCCTTACGGCAGCAGTTTTCGACGTCGTGCAACGTCGTCGTCGAGCGTCATCGTTTCCACCGCCGCAGCCAGCACACAGGCGAGTCCGTTCATGACTTTGTTGCTGCTTTACGGGAGCTCGTTTCGCATTGTTCGTTCGCTTCACCAGATGATGCTCTGCGGGACCGATTTGTTGCCGGCGTTGCTTCCAACCGCGTACGTGAGCGGTTGCTGCTCGAGGGTTCCTCCCTTTCGTTCGAGAGCGCATGCAGTGCGAATCGCTCTTCAGTTTGAGCAAGCAGCTGAAGAGCTGAAGGAATTTTCTGCTTCGGTCGAGCCTGTTTCTGTACGGCGTCGTCCCCAGTATTCGCATTCTTCGCGAAAATTCAATTCACAGCCACAAGAGCATTTCCAGTAGAACTTTCCAAGCGCAAGCGGTTTACGTGCGTCGCAGGGGCCCCGCCCCCCTCGGCGAGACAGAGATAGCCGGTCCGTTTCACCGCACTGTATCCGATGCGGCTCGCGGAATCACCGCGCATCAGCGTCGCAGTGCCCAGCGCAGGGAAAGAAGTGTTTCTTTTGCGGTATCAAGGGCCACTTTCAGAAAGTATGCAACCGCAAGCGACAAATGCAAGGAAGGGTTCGTGAAGTTGGGTTCGATGACGATGCCTTGTCAGGTGAAAGTTGTGAGAAAGTTTTGACTGTGCAGCATCCCGCTCGCAGCGCAATTTACATACAAGTGCGCGCAGCGGATATCAGGTTGGCATTCCTTGTTGACTCGGGGTCGTCTGTTTCAATTCTGTCAGAGCAAGAATTTCGCCGATATTTTCAAAGCGTTTTGCTCCAACCAGCTCCGCAGGTCACCTTACTTGACTATTCTAAGCGCCCAATTTCCGTGCTAGGCTGTTTCCAGGCAGACGTTCAATTTAAAGGGCGCTCTGCATCACTTCTTTTCTACATCGTCCGCCAAGGAACCTGTCTGATTGGCCTTGACGGCATTAAGGCCTTAAATCTTCAAATTCAGGGCTCCACTCTCGGGTGCCTGCACACGTCCGTTGCCCCGCCGCCGCGTGTCAATGACCCGACACTTCGTCACATTCCAACGCAGTCAATAGAGCAACCCAGGCAAGCAAACCTTCCGCCAGCCTTGGCACACGACTTCGGTTCACTTTTCAGTCCTGAGTTGGGCCTTGCTAAGCGGTTCACGCATCGTGTCAAGATTCGGCAAGGCGTGCAACCGGTATTTTCGAAGCTTCGCCGTCTTCCATATTCACTTCGGGAACCAGTGTCAGATGAACTTCACAGGTTGTTGAGCCTTGACATCATCGAACGTGTCGATGCTTCTGAATGGGTTTCCCCCATTGTTGTCATTGAGAAGATGGCAGCATCAGGATTTGTGTTGACCTTCGGGAGCCTAACAAGGCTATTGTACCAGACAGCTTCCCGTTGCCTCATACAGAGGAACTTCTTAATGCCTTGGTAAGGGCGACACACTTTTTAAAACTTGGCTTTTACTTCTGCCTACCATCAGGTTGGTTCTTTTGCACCCTGACAGCAAGGACCTGACGGCCTTCATTACACATGAAGGCCTTTTTCGGTTCAAAAGAGTTTGTTTTGGGTTAGCTTCCGCGCCAGCGGCATTTCAGGAGGTGATGGCCACAATTCTCGATGGCTGCCCTGGTGTGTTGTTCTACATTGATGATGTGATAGCCTTTGGCAAAAGTGCAGAACATTTTTCGAACCTAACGACGGTATTGCCGAAAGTCAAGGACGCAGGCCTGAAATTGAACGACAAATGCCTCTTCGACGTTCCAGAACTTTCTTTGCTAGGTCATAAGGTCACGGTGCAAGGTATCTCGCCGCTTACAGAAAAAGTAGACTCGGTAGTTAACACTCCATTGCCAACAGATGTTGCTGCCCTCCGTTCATTCTTGGGTCTTGTAGAATACTATTCCAAGTTCGTTCCACGCTTGGTCCAGGTGGTCGAGCCTATGCGCGTCCTGCTTCACAAGAATGAGCTATTCATATGGTCAGCCGAAGGAGACAGCAGTTTTCGGAGGGTCAAGGAAATGCTCTTTTCAAGTACAGTTCTACACATGTTCGATTACACACTTCCAGTCATCGTGTCGACCGACACTTCCGACTGTGGGCTGGGAGCCGTCCTGCAGCAGCAAAATGGCCACGAGCTCCGCACAGTTGCTTTCGCGTCTCGTACCTTGTCTCGTACCTTGTCTCGTACCGCGCCTGTTTTCGAGATGTACCTTGTCATCAGCGGAAAGAAAGTACTCGGTCTGCGAACGCGAAGCATTGACATGCATTTGGGCGTGCGAACGATGGCACACTTACCTTTGGGGTCGCCATTTCAAGATTCTTCGATTCCCGGCCGCGGCGGCCGCTGTTCTGATGGAGGCGGAAAGCAAAAACGCCCGTGTGTACGAGATTTCGGCGCACGTTAAAGATCCCCAGGCGGTCAAAATTAATCCAGAGCCCTCCACTACGGCGCGCCTCATCGCCTGCGTTGCGTCGGCGCGTTAAACTTTACAATCAATCAATCAATCAAATCATTTCAAGATTCGAACGGACCATCAGGTATTGGTATCGTTGCTGTCGTCGCAAGGACGTGGAAGAAGGCCTCTCCGAATTGCACGCTGGAGTGCACGACTTTTATGTTACAATTTCACTGTCGAGTATACCGCAAGGGGTCCACCAACACGGTCCCCGAAGGGGCACCTTGTACGTTCAAGGTGACGGTAGTGGTGACACCGCGGACCTCGAGCCCATGTGTGTTGGACCCACCCACGCTTTAGGCTGTGCGTGGCTTAGCCGTGTCCAGGGAAAAGGGGATCCTGGTGGCTGAGCCGACACCGAGGTTGTTGTGGACCTTAGGGCCCCTTGGTGGAGGCAACACGCCACTTTGGCCCTCGCTTCTTGTAGACGGCACCCCCGGACTGACCCGGCCGAGGGGGAATCAGCCAGTCGCCCTTTCCTGTCCCCCTCTCCACTCTTTCGCTTTCATGTCTTCTTCCTCCATCTTTCCTGTCCTCTATTTTTTCTGCTTTCCGATCTCCTCTTCCAGGTGGCAAGGGTTAACCCTGTGTGAATGGTCACCCTAGGTTTCTTTATGCAGGGATAGTGCCCACGTATGGCTAACGCAAGTTTGCGTTCCCGTGTTGGGCTCCGAGGTGGGTGGCCAGCATGGGTGCTGAATGTTTATTTGCTAGTTTATGGCTACGAGAAAACCTCCTCATCATCGGGCTCGGAAACGAGTTCGCACCGCAGTAAGCTATCCTGTATCAAGGGTCCCATTCCAACTAAAAGAACAAAGCTTTCCAAGATTTCTTGTTATCGAATCTACCGACAGCCTGTGCCCCCTACGAAAGGCCTTGCCATTTATAGTCGCTAAAGAACTGGAAGCTGTCCTCGGCGGTAAATGCAAAGCTACAAAGATGTCCTCTGGAGGTGTCCTCATTGAATGCGAAAACAAAGCCCAGGCTGATGCAGTGTTTGCAATGCAAAGGTTAGCAAACCTAACTATAAAAGTATCGGCTCACCGAAGCCTAAACTTATGCCAAGGAGTGATTTCAGATCCTGACCTCGCAGACCTCACGGAGGATGAAATCCTAGAGGGCCTGCAAGAGAAAAATTTTACTGCTGTCAGGCGTATCATGATCCGACGTAACGACATTGACATCCCCACTAATCACCTTGTCCTGACTTTCAACTCCACCAAGCTTCCTGAATCCCTGAAACTTGGCTATGTAGTCCATCGAGTCCGTCCATACATCCCGAACCCACGCCGGTGCTTTAAGTGCCAGAAGTTTGGTCACACACTGCAGAGCTGTCGGGGCAAAGAGACGTGCGCCAAGTGCGCGAGTACTGATCATCACGCGAACTCCTGCGCAGCGCAGGAAGTAAAGTGTGTCAATTGTGCAGGGCCACACCCTGCGTACTCACGGAAATGCCGGAAATTCCAAGATGAAAAAGAAATAATGTCTATCAAGGTAAAAGAAGGTCTGTCAATTCAAGAAGCGCGAAGACGCTTCTCGTTTGTGCAAAAAGGCACTTTCGCCGAGGTGGCGCGCCGGGGGGCCGGGCCGCCTCGGGCATCGGTAGGGACGCAGTTTAGCTCTGCTGACCTGGCCCTTGCCCAGTCTCCCCCCGTGCAGCAGCCAGCACAGCCACAGCCGACTGCACGCGCTCCGGCCCCCGAGGCTGTGCAACCACCGGCCCTCTCTGCTCCGGCTGAGGAGGCCATGGACGTTGTTCCCTCCACCTCGTCCCTTTCAGGGCCCCAAAGGGGCACTGGAAGACACTCAACATCTCTCCTACCCGTGCCTTCTAAAGGTACTGGGAAGAACGCATCCAAGAGCCCTGCAAGGAGTGAACCTTCTGCAAGAAAACCACCTGACAAAAAGTAAAAAAAAAAAGTTATTGTACCTCATTCAAAAAACTAAAATACCGGTTCCCTTCATTCAGTGGAACTGTAGAGGTTTAATCCATAACATTGACGACATACACAAGTTGATAGATGAATATGAGCCCCAAGTGGTGGCGTTGCAAGAGACAAATTTAACAAAAAGACATGATAACATGATAAAAAGACATGATAAAGACATGTCCACCCTCAGCTTCAGAGGGTGGACAGAACACAGGCCGCGCGGACTGCATATGAGCCCCACAGAAGAAGGAATCACTCCCCTGGACTGCACTCAGGGCCGTTCAGAAATATGATCAGAAGTATTTCTTCTTCTTCCTCCTCCACCTTCTCCTTCTTCTCCTCCTCCGCCTCTGCCGCAAATGTCGTCGCCTCCGTCCGCGGCGCAGAGACGGAGAAGTCAGATCGTCTAACACCGGGCTGGAGCTTACTTCAATTTTATAAAAAAAGTTTCCACTCTTGTGCTACACCAATACAACTCAACCAACCGCCGTTCATGCATCATGCATTGATTTAACGGCAGGGTCCAATCACCTCACCAAGAATATCTCTTTGAAGTAATAAATGGTGTGGTTAAGTGCATTTCACTTCTATCTGGTTTTACTATTTGTAGAGCGATGTGAGTGAATTTAAGTGACGTCGCATGCATGGGTAATCGTTGTGTGTGCCGTTTACAGCTTTGCTTTCCAACCACATTCACGGGGTGGATTGGCGTGATTTTTTTATTTTGATTTTTTATTTTGTTTCTTTTCTACAATGATCTAAACTGCACCATTATATTGATTAACCGCATTCATTTGACCAATAGTGTGTTCTTCCGCAGATGACGGGCGTAGGGCTGGTTTCGTCCGTTTGCGCGATTATTTATTCGTGTTGCCGTCGTTCTTTTCCGTGATTTTTTTAGTTGAGTCTTCGTTCTTCGGAATATATGTAACCATGCATTTTTTTTAAACGCTGTGTCTAAAGGTACGCCGTACGTACCCGCAGTATTTGTTAAAGATACGTCGGACGTACCTGCAAGATTTCTTAAAGATACGTCGGACGTACCCGCAAGATTTTAAAAGATACTTCGGACGTATCCGCAAAACTTTTTTAAGTATGTCGGTGTATTCGGTTTCACTCGGACCTCTGAGCCACCTTAAGGCCCCGCCACATGCAGCGTACTTTCAGCGTTTTCTCGCGTTGACATCGTCCCGCGTCGACGCGCGTCGTCATAAATGCATGGCGACGCGAGCTGACGCCCGAGCGACGCCGATGTCTATGCTCGCCAGATATCGGCGTCGACGCAGCGCGAGAGAGCATCGGAAAGCGGGCGGCAGCGTCCGTCTTCGCGTGGTTTGGGTTCGTTTCTTTCAGCAGAAAACAATCAATTTCTTTTTAACTTACGGTAATCGGTTGCCTTGAGACAAATTGCAAGCTATTTCTGTTCGCAAGCGCTCATCCATTTGTGGCTTGTTCGGCTTTCATCGGGGAGATCGGGGATCTGCGATAGCTTTGTGTGAGCTAAATGAGGGCGCTCTGGTTACATCGCATCCAGTATTAGCACAGTGCGTGACGGGCAAGCGTTATCAACGCCGGAATTCTAGCGGCGCATTCCATTCCATTCGTAGCTCCCGTGGTTTGCGCAGGGGAGACCGGGGATGTGCGATAGCTCTTTTTGACTCAGGTATGGGAGCTGTGGTTACATCGCTTTAGCACTAGCATTATTGTCATCGGCTCCAAGATCGATGCGCAAGAAACAAGCGTTACCACTGCTCAAATCTCTCAAATACGACCAAAAGAAAGCACGCGCAACACTGTCCGTGGGGGAAGATGCTATATGTACTACGTAGTGAAGTCCCACCGGCAATTGCTATACGCACTGCCCATATAGCGCCATCTATGAGGCGCTGTCAGAAACGTTCCCGAGCTTGCTTGGTGGCGGGCTGACGCGACCTCTCTACGAACGGCAACGTACCTGGTTTCGGTCACGGCAAAGTTTGCGCTGTAGTCATGGGCGTGAAATAGATTATGGCTGCCCACAGGGCTGTTTACGACGCGTTTGAGCTTTTAATCGAGGCAGGAACAGAAATTACGCGGGCAGCCGGTGCACAACATATGGTTAATACGGTGTCGATCAACATATCGTATGATCTGCCGGAGCGCCACCAAAGATGTTCAATCCTACATAAGCTGCAGACACAACAGCCGCACCACCATTTGAGCGATCCGCACAGCCTGCTGCACTGCGCGGAAAACGCCTAATTCGTCTCTTCCACCCAGATCACCTGCCCCGGACCTCACCCTTTCCTGCCCCTCACCCGGGATGACCTCAGCAAGAAACAACCGCACGTGGCCACAAGCTGCGTGACGCACAAACTACCGGAGCGCCACCAAAGATCTTCAAGCCTATATAAGCTGCAGACACAACAGGCGCATCACCATTTGAGCTATCCGCATAGCCTGCTGCACTGCGCGGCAAACACCTAATTCGTCTCCTCCACCCATGTGAGAACTCCATTTTTGTTTTAGTTACTGCTTGTGGTTGTTGCGGATCGCTCATTTGGTAGATACTAGAATGCCGTCCACCTGTGCTGAATTAGATAAGGAAGTTCGGCTGCTGAAAATGGAAATGGAAGCAAGATTCAGCGAGCTAGTTAATGAACTTCGCGCAGAACTGGCTCTCAGTGAGCAAAAAATGGTGTCTTATCAATCAAAATTGCGAGAAGCCCCGAAAAGCTTGACCTTCTTAAGCCAGGAGTACGACACAATCAAGGCTGAACGTGACGGCATGATTGCAGAGAGCAAGGCCCTTAAAGCCATCAACGATGAACTCAGGTTTTCGAACATCAGCTTGACAAAACAGGTAGCCCAACAAGAACAGTACTGTCGTATGAACAATGTCGAGATACGTGGTGTGCCAAATGCTGAAAATGATAATCTTCCACAGCTGCTTGCTGACATTGGATCTAAGGTGAAATGCACCATCACGCATCAGATATCGACATTGTTCATAGGGTCTCCACACCAAACAGCCCAACAGCCAACAATATCATCATCCGCTTTGTCTCTCGGGACAAAAGGAATGATTTCCAGAAGAAAGCAAAAAAAGGCTCGTGTGACGTCGAAAGATCTAGGGATGGGTACGGAAGCGACTCCAGTATTCTTCAATGATCACCTGACGCCAATGAAAAAGACACTGTTTTCGGAAGCACTCAAGCTAAAGAAAGCAAAGCAGTGGCAGTTCCTATTGACCGATCAAGGTGTCATTAAGGTTCGGAAAGAACCGACGAGCAAAGTTCATAGGATAGCGTCGCACGATCACCTGCGCATCATCACCTAAACGAAGTCGCACTACAGTATCTACGCCCTTTCCATTTTTTTTCTGATGGCTTACGAATTACTCAAACCAAAAATATTTCTACAAGAAATGAAAGATACATCGCAACTATCGCTTTTGCACCTGAACACAGAAGCTAGCCAGCGCATTATGACTCCTTCTATGACTTGTGTACAAATCTGAATCATGCATTTCATTTCATTGCTCTTTCGGAGACATGGTCATCACAGCAAATCGATGGTGCTTATAATTTACCAGGCTACCAGCTAGAAGTTTCATGCCGGTTGCGCCCACAGCCAAGTCGATTACCGACACAGCCGTCACATGGGGCCGTTGCCCTATACATCAATTGTTCTCTTCCCTATGCGGTTAGAAATGACGTTACTATTTCGTCTGAATGGTGTGAAACACTCTTCGTTGAGGTGCCATCTGACTACACGTCGCGAGATATAGTTCCTCACAAAACGAAGTCTACTTTCGTAGGTATAATATATTGGTCACCTCAAAATAAAAAAGGAACACTTCTTAGCTGAATTAGAAAGAGCACTCTGCAGTTACCGTGACTCAAAAACTCAAATAATATTTATGGGTGATATTAATATGGACGTTTCGCAAAACGATTCATGCAGGTTCAGTTATATAAATCTCCTGACTAGTCAAAGCTTAGAACAATTAATAACGTCACCAACTCGCATATCTAGTAGCAAACAAAGTATACTCGATCACATAATAACAGACTATTCGTCAACCACATTCAAAACAGGTACAATCTTGTCCGACATAACGAATCATCAGCCAGTTTTTGCAATAGCATTCCCACGCTATAGCATAAAACAAGCAAAATCACGCATTGTTTTCAAACACGATAAAATTTTGCGTTCCCTATGTACGGAAAATTGGCGGCCTGTGTACGAAGCACTATCCACTGAGGATAAGTTTGATCAATTTCTAAACTGCTTTGCCAAGCACATAAAACGCGGTGAAGTTACTGTTACGCAATCTAGAACCACAGTAAAGCGTAAACCATGGTTAACGACTGCGCTTTTAAAATAAATCAACCACAAGAATAATATGTACAAAAAACTAAAACGCAATCCCCACAAAGTTTCTCTACAAAACAAGTACAAGTGTTACAATAAATTGCTTAAGAACCTAATTAATGTTTCAAAAAGGAATTATTTCCACCTGAGAATACAGCAAGCGAATGGAAACAACAGCGCAACCTGGGAGGTAATTAATTCTGCATTAAACAAAACAACCGCTGTCAACGCTGTAACAAAACTGATTGTAAATGGTAGCATGGTTAAAACTAGCACCGAAGTTTCAGAAGAATTTAATAACTATTTTGTCACGGTAACGTCTAAAACAATACAAAATTCTTCAGGGGAAGCAATAATTGACCTCATAAAAGGCACAAACAGTGCTAGATCCTTTTTTCTGCCACCAGTCGATGCACAAGAAATTTACAAGTTAATTCTAAATTTAAAACCCACTGCATCGATAGGCTATGATGACATTTCAGTTTCAATGCTGAAAACGTGCGCAACCCATGTAAAAGAACCTTTGGCGCATATTATTACCGGCATGTTCACCACGGGTAAATTTCCAACAAGGCCTAAAATATCAAAAATTGTGCCAATATTCAAAAAGGGAATCCGAACAAAACCAGAAAACTATCGACCGATATCAATCTTATCACCACTGTCGAAAGTTGCCGAGAAAGCGATGCTGTCTCGTTTAGATAACTTCTTTATATCAAACGGAGTATATGCCCAAGAGCATTACTGTTACTTGAAAAAAAAGTCGGCAGAGCTGGCTCTACTTCACATAGTTGAAAACACCACGCAAAGTATTGAAAACAAGTTACTTACAATGGGCGTGTTCATAGACTTAACGAAAGCGTTTGACGTGATAAACCACGAAGTATTATTAACAAAGTTAGAAAAATACGGTATACGTGGAACACCTCTCGAACTTACCAAAAGCTATCTGTTAAACCGCGAGCAATATGTCGTCGCCAACGATGCTTCATCACAAAGACTAACCACAAATAATGGCGTGCCACAGGGGTCAATTCTAGGACCTTTTCTTTTCCTATGTTACATCAATGATCTGCCTGCATATTTGGCAGAACAATGTGTTTTATATGCAGATGACACTAACATTTTCCTGACAGCCAGAAACAAAACAGACCTCTATAAAAAAGCTAATGCAGTCCTATCAAAATTGTCCCAATGGTTAAAGCGCAACCAGCTTGTTGCGAATGTAACAAAGAGTAACTATATTGTCTTTTCAGCAAAAAACACCCCTCTAACAAATAAGGCAGTCGTACAGCTTGACAATGTTACTCTAGAAAATGTGGAACACACAAATTTTTTAGGTGTATATTTAGATAATCAACTTTTATGGCACAAGCATGTTGAAGAAGTTGCTTGCAAGATTTACAAAAAAATTCCAATGCTCTGTAAACTACGTCATGCCTTACCTCTTAAAACTATGATTATACTGTACCACAGCTTACTACATTCTCACATCACATACGCAGTCAGTGTCTACAAATTAACATATCGCACCACTCTTGGGCCTATTGTAACCGCCCAAAACAGCTCTCCACGCAATACAATTCATGCATAGACAAGAATCTGTTAAATTTGCATATCAAATGCTCAATATAATGCCCTTACACACCTGTATTAGATATTATGCCCTGTTGCTTCTGTTTAGGATAATTCACAATATCATATAAGCTGTCCTTCGATTAGAATTACTCACCGCACGAATACACATTCCCTTCGAACCACATGCTCAACCACATTAGCAATACCCGAGATTAGAACTAACTATGGATTATTTTCCTTTTCGTATACGGCTCCACACTTATGGAACAAACTCCCACACCCGCCGCGGTGGCTCAGTGGCTAAGGCGTTGCGCTGCTGAGCACGAGGTCGCGGGTTCGATTCCCGGCCGCGGCGGTCGCTTTTCTGATGGAGGCGAAAAGCAAAAACGCCCGTGTGTACGAGATTTCGGCGCACGATAATGATCCCCAGGTGGTCAAAATTAATCCGGAGCTCTCCACTACGGCGCGCCTCATCGCCTGCGTTGCGTCGGCGCGTTAAACCCTACAATCAATCAACAAACTCCCACACAGCGTCACCTCCACACCATCGTTCTATATGTATAAAAAACAACTAAAAGCACAAGTGTTTATGTTATTTGACTGACGTACAGACTTGTAGTTGTGTTTATATAACCAGAGTTTTGGTTTTGCAACAGCTTTTATCTTTGTTTTCACATTATGATCTTTCTTCCTTTTTTCTTTCTTCTTTTCCCCCAAATTCTTCTATTTATTTTCTTTTTTTTTTTCATTTCCCAATGACCGTTCTCCTGTTTTATGATTGTACATTTTTTGTGTTGTTATATACCTGATTTCATTGCAAGCCTTTGTAGCGGCTGTCCAAACCAGAAGAATGTATTTTATTTAAAAAATGCTCAAACAGACTGTGATCACCCCATTTATCGTAGGGACCCCTTTTACAACTCATTCTTGGGTTCTGGGGTCCCACCTGTATATTTCCATGCAGATGTATTTATGTACAGTAGAATAAACTCTCTAAATAATATCCCACGGCGGCTTTATTCGCCTTAATAAGATTTCTCAGGCGTCAGATTGCTCAGATCTCGCATGGTCTCTCATGGCTGCAGGGGGTACAATGTCTCGGGTTCAATTCCCGGACCAAGGCTGCGTTAAATTTACGATGAAGGCGAAAAATTACTGTGCGTACCCGATGTTTCGATCAACACAAAAGATCCCTGAGCGAGATGTCTGCAACGCTGCCCCGTGCATCTTAGCGCGTTGTGGTTTTGGCGGCGCACAAAACATCAGTTTTAATTGGCTACGCAGCAGTTAACTAAAGCATGTTCTACAGGAACTCCTGAGTACAAATCGGAGAACCCTGTGCTCATGTGTTTGTAAACCTTGCCTCGAGCTGTTAAAGTTGGCTTTTCCGCATGGCGGTTAAGCTGTGCACGAAAGTCACCGGGGCTAAATGTGATAGTAAGAAACGCTTCTGATGTAAAGCAGCTCATCCACAGTGTTTAAGAAACGCTTAGGACATATTCTTTTGCAGTGTGACCTTTAAACGTTTCACACCTCCTCCCACTCGGCCTTCTTTTGGTAAATAAAGGCGCTTTCAATATGCAGACACAGGAAAAGGAAACAGGAAGATGTATAGAACTTTTATCCTGCATTCTTTCGCGTACATAATGTCACATGCTAGCAGTGCCATTTTTCCACCACGTTTTACTTTGCGCTTTGTAACAGTTTCTTATAAAGATTCAAAGACTCGCCTAGGAAATTTCACATCACGAATGGTAAAAAAAATTATCTCTCTAAATTATGTTGAAGCAAAGCCCATCTCTTCATTGTTGACATTTTCTAGTTTATCAGACCTGCTGCAGTCAAGCATTATGTTATTTATAAACTAGAAAATACAGAAAGAGGCCATTTCTAAGCAGAAGGAAATATATATTGATTAGCATCTGCATTGCTTGAATTGTACGTTTTCCAACTGGCAGGGCCACTGCTATAATTTCTATGCCACATAAGATGCCCATGATTTTGCTCCAGTATGTGACTCTTAGGTGGTTACATGCTGATAAAAGAATTCTGTGCTATCTTCATTCATACACTGCTACTCGTCCGTGCTCATGGTGAGCATGCAGGGTGCACGTGTGACGCTTAGCATGGTAAACGTCAGGCGACGTCTGCTTAGTTGTAATGAGAATATGTCTTCTCCAGAACGCTTAAATAACTGAATCAATCGTGACAAACAGTCAACTCAAAACGACCTGAAAAAAAAGAAGCACCCTCCACCCTAAAAGAAAAAGAAGACGAGAAGAAACGAGTTAACTATTTTACATTGTTTTCAGGTTATCCAAAAATATGTCTCCATGCAGAAGGTCCAAGAAAGGCTGTTGTTTCTTACACTTTCAAGAAGACATCAACACTGCCATTGTTTTACAATATAAATTAATTTTTATTACACCATATCCTCAGCTTCAGTTGGTGTTATCCTTTTTGGGTGACCTGTAAAACCAAAGGTAATATAACTAGCAATACGGCTGTGTTGCTTCTATACATGATAGAAAAAGAGCAAAAAAATATACGCGGCAAAAGGCCAGGACCTTTGTTGCGTTGTTTCTTCTTCATTTTGTGTTAGTTTTTGTCCTACTGGCCCAATTTCAATTCTTGAAACCAACTTTCGTGAAAAAGCTATTGAGCATGATTTTCCATACCAACTCTTATTACATGAAATGGCTGCACAATATTTTTTGCCTGAATGTAAATGTGGCTAAGAAATCTCTTTATTATTATTTTGAAGCAGCCAGTTTTTATTGCCAGTCACAGAAAAGTGGGGCAGATGCCGTTGGTGCAGGACTGCATGGGACCACAGTGTGAAATGGTGTTCAATTTTTTTGCAAATCAATTGTTAGCGCAACTGGAACCACACCGCATACAGAAGCTGTCGTAGTCTTTGACATAGCCTTATTAATTGACGTGAACCTTTTTCCTCCTCAGATAGAACTGATATTCTTTTTTTTTTGCTGCTTGGTGCTGTTTACAATAAGAACTACATTTCTTAGGAAAAAGGAATTGCCACCCAAAGAAAACCCCGTCTGATTCAAAATAGCAATGTACAAGATTAGAATCATACTACAGAATGGGAACGTATACATGTTGCCCCCCCCCCCCCCCCCAAGCTACCCCAGCACTTGCACCCTCCCCATGCCCTCTCCCTCTTCCTTCGTGAAAGTGGATTTGCCGGCCCCCTCAAGATAAAATCCTGCTGACGCTCATGCTTATTACATAGGAAACAGCAATAGTCACGAAACCAGTGCTCCGCGCACATAGCAACTATAGTGCCTAGAATATACTGGCTAGTGTGCCGAGGGCAGGCTCCTGACGGGCGCCCGGGGCGATGTACGCGGCCGGCTGCCGCTTGGAGCGCTGCCGTGCGGGAGTGTGCGCGCTCGTCCGGCCCGAGCGCGCGGTTACCTCCGCGCTGCGTAGCAGGCGGCAGCGGCAGAACTCTCACCTGCGACGAAAGCGAACGAAAGCGACGGGAATTCTGTCGTGTGGCGAAAACTGGTCCCGACCATTCGACAAAAACGATCGTCGCGCGACAAAGCGACGGAATTCCCGTCGCTAGCTTTCGTTCGCGCGAACGGGTCTTATTGCTCAATCTCCGTCCCACATAAAATAAGCTCTTGCTTGTCGCCTGAGCAACGGATGATATTTGGCTACGTTACACTGTGTTTCCGAGTGTATTTAAACGATGTCACTAGGTTTGAAACGTAAGCGCTCGGCATGCAGCTTTCTAATTTATTTATTAAAGCAATGCTTTTTACCTCTACCCCCAAGGGTTCTTTCGCGACCGTAGGTGTCACCAGAAAACTCCAGCGAGCAAATAAAAGAATTTACTGTCACCACCGGGAATCGAACCCAGAACTAATAGACTAACAAAGCAGAGCCCGTTGTCCTACCGATTTAGCTACGAGCCCGCGCGAAGACGGGGACGACATGTGGTGTACTCAAAAAGCACATCTACGGTTTTACCCCTTGCGTTCTCGCTGAATACCACGTGAAAGCGTCACATGTGCACGACCACTCACGCCCGTCTAGCTGTCCTGTGCGAACCTTGCTCACGGGCTAACAGTTACAAAAATTAAAGGAAGCTCACACCAGGGCATGGAATCTCACTTCTAGTACGCCAATGTGCTAAAGCCTGTGGCCTCCAGTGCTCACGTAAAAAATCACAGCTCCTTGTCGTCCGCCCTCACGCGAAACAAAGGAATACATTCAAATACTCCTTGATTGTCAGGCCATCTCTCCAAGCCCCAGCATCAAGATCCTGGGCCTACGTTTCCAGACTAACACCAAGAGTGACGTCTCCTTGTAGCGTCTCAAAAACAGCATTAATCAAATCATAGACATGATCAGGCGAGTTGCCACCAAGAAGAGAGGCCCTAAGGAATCCGGTACCTTTCGATTAATTGAAGCTTTTGTCCTTTCGAGAGTCACTTACGTCAACCCCCTCTCTTATTCTCGACAAGGAGGACACAGAGATGCTTTATCTAATGATTATAAAGGCGGTCGAGCAGGCCATTGGTCTTCTCATGAGTGCGTCCACACAGAAGCTGCTTAGCACGGTGCTCCACAACACGGAGGAAGAGCTGATCATCTTTCTAACGAGAAGGTCCGACTTAGAAGTGCGGTGGGTAATCGCATGCTTCACCAGATTGGCTGGGCAGCCCAGAATGTCACTCCGCTTGACGTACTCCCAGACTCTTGGCGACTAAAACTAAAGATGCTCCCTTTGCTCAGAAATATGAACCCCTCACATCACGAGGGTCACCGAAAAGCACGGGCTCAAGTGCTAAACACCACCCTCGGTGGGGATCATGCAGTTATCTACACATGCGCCTCCAACCATCGAGGGCGGCAATACGGAATC
The DNA here is from genome assembly GCF_048455015.1 of Haemaphysalis longicornis. Lineage (NCBI taxonomy): Eukaryota > Metazoa > Arthropoda > Arachnida > Ixodida > Ixodidae > Haemaphysalis > Haemaphysalis longicornis. The sequence continues at coordinate 1,604,580 of NW_027526203.1, forward strand.
ATCGTGGCTACCTCCAAACCAACCTCCTTGCGTGTACCTCGCTTAGGACCCAAGAAATGACGGCAGCAGAAGAGGCAGCCATTACTTTGGCTCTCACTCAACCAGGGGTTCGGAGGGCAGTCACCGATTCCCAGCAAGCCTACTGGAATTACCAGTCGCGTTGGGTCTCCTGACCTGCACAGCGCGTGCGAAAAAACCACTCCCCAAACGGTTACATTCAGCTCATCTGGACACCCCCTCACGCTTCAATGGAGGGCAACGAATACGACCACCCAACAAGCCTGCGCTTTTACCTCCCGTGCTATGGAGCTGCACGAGGACAGTTACACTCTTGTCACGTTCAGGCAGATAACCCAGCATTATCGCCTTCTGAGACAGACCGTACCTTCACCTTACCATGATTTTTCCAGAGAACAACAAACTACCCTACGGCTCATTTAATATGGGCTCCTTCCCACAGGCTACGCGTCTTCCCCTAATACACCCGAATCGCTACGACGCTGAATGTAAATTTTGTTCAGAAGTAGGAACACTCCGCTCTGTAATCTGGGTGTGCGACTTTAGCCCTGAGCACCCTCCTCTCTTTCCGTCAACTACGCGACAAGAGCAATGGGAGATGCTGCTGTCCAGGTCCTCTCTACCTACCCAGCTTCAGAGGGTGGACAGAACACAGGCCGCGCGGACTGCATATGGGCCCCACAGAAGAAGGATTCACTCCCCTGGACTGCACTCAGGGCCGTTCAGAAATATGATCAGAAGTATTTCTTCTTCTTCCTCCTCCTCCTTCTCCTCCACCTCTGCCGCAAATCTCGTCGCCTCCGTCCGCGGCGCAGAGACGGAGAAGTCAGATCGTCTAACACCGGGCTGGAGCTTACTTTAATTTTATAAAAAAAGTTTCCACTCTTGTGCTACACCAATACAACTCAACCAACCGCCGTTCATGCATCATGCATTGATTTAACGGCAGGTTCCAATCACCTCACCAAGAATATCTCTTCGAAGTAATAAATGGTGTGGTTAAGTGCATTTCACTTAGCTCTGGTTTTACTATTTGTAGAGCGATGTGAGTGAATTTAAGTGACGTCGCATGGGTAATCGTTGTGGAAGCCGTTTACAGCTTTGCTTTCCAACCACATTCACGGGGTGGATTGGCGTGATTTTTTTTATTATTTATTTATACATACTGCAGCCCTTCGTAGGGCTATCGAAGGAGTGGACATACAAATGATCAAGTGATAAAAAGCGGGAACAAAAACACGTGCGCATGGCACAGATTCTCTGGTTCACAAAACTACACAAGATACAGAAGGAACAAAGGCAAGACCAGAGAAAGCAAAAGAACATAGAAATGTCTACTTAACACTCATTTGATATTGCACTCAGAAACTGATCTGAAGGGAGCCCGCAAGTATCACCGGGTAGCGAGTTCCAGAGCTCACTAGTCAAAGGAAAAAAACTATATTTCAACAAATCAGTTTTGGGGTGAAATGGAGTAATATTTGGCGCATGTTGGCTTCTGGTGTGACAGAGGGTGGTGTGGCAAACTGCAAATACCTGTGAAACGACGGCAAGCGCGGTGAATTAATCAATGTTTACAGGAATTTTAAGCATTCTGAATGGCGCCGAGCAGATAATGGAGTTAAATCCAAAGGTGATAAGTTGGACGTCACCGAAAAATCGCGGTCATATCTTCGGCAGATAAAACGGGCTGCTTTTTTTGTATGGATTCTAATCATTGCGCCTGGCTGATAAATATTAAATACAATTCCACAACATTTCATCGTTTATTCCACCATACAACGGTAGTTGAAAATGTAGAAATGATAAGTACCATTTCCTCAATAAAAATATGGGAGAAGTCTTTCGCCTGGGTCTCACATCTCGGTTAAGTTCACGTGTCAGCTGGTGCTGTTGCGAGCTTCATCCAGGAATCGAAAGGATGACGACCTAATTTTCTCCTCGGGGTTCGGGAAGATCCAAGCTTGTGGTTTTCTTCAGGTGCGGCAATGTTTTGTCGTCTCCTCGTCCAGCGTCTCGGTGGTCACCCTGCGCCGTTTCGCAACCGGCTCCTGCTTACAAAGGTCTCTGAGCTTTCTTTTCGATACAACCTTCGTTATGAGGTGCATCGGGTGTCCCTCGAATACTGTATAGGGACAGAATCCGGCTTGGGCGCAGTTTGTCGCAAGGGATCTCGTTCACAACGCCCGTTCACTGTTATCTTGAACGAACGCTCAAGGCAGTTACCGTCAAAGTGCTTTTCGCATACTACCGCATTTGGTGTCAGCTTCCTGTCCGCTCTCTTGTTCCGCTTCTCCTACTCTGACAACCGTGAAGGGCCAGTCGATGCTTTAAAGAGCGACATATTTTCCCTGTTTGAAAGGCACCCGCTAGTGTACAGCGGAGAAAAACACGTGCTTTCCTTTCGCGGCTTCTTGACGCTTGCCACAATCTGGAGTTGAAGGCACAAGCGGCCGAATCAATAAACAGATGCACAACGGCATCGGAATAAAAGTAGAACACTGTAGGCAATGACGAGGACGCGTGTTCGATTCCCGGCCGCGGAGGCCGCTTTTCTGATGGAGGCGAGAAGCAAAAACGCCCGTGTGTATGAGATTTCGGCTCACCTTAAAGATTACCAGGTGGTCAAAATTAAATCCGGAGCCCTCCACTACGACGTGCCTCATCGCCTGCGTTGCGTCGGCGCGCTAACAAACCCTACAATCGACAAATCAATACTGTAGGCAAAGAAGGCGCATGCACCCAGAACCAAACACCCTCGATATAAAGCGCGACCGCAATAATGATGATGAGCCAACGCAGCCAGCGAGAGAGAGAGAGAGAGAGAGAGAGAGAGAGAGAGAGAGAGAGAGAGAGAGAGAGAGAGAGAGAGAGAGAGAGAGAGAGAGAGAGAGAGAACTTTATTGGATCGCCTGCAGAACGAGAGGATCGCCTCCTATACTCGGATACAAGTCAAGAAAAAAGGGGCGTAGCCCAATCCCCCACTTCCACTACCCCGCTTCCAGCCAATGGTGCCGTTCTATTGACGTGACGTCGTGGCCGACCGCCTTGCACCTGCAGGCAGCTGCTCGGAGCCAAGCTTTTCTGAGTGAGTCCGCGCCGAAAAGTAGTTCTTCAGGACGCCTTCATTTTGGGCCGAGATAAGAACCTTAGCTAAAAATTATTTATTTGCCGATATAATGCAACGCGTGAAAACTTATTAATCAGCCGGAGTAGTGAGTTTCAATTTTATTGTTTATGGTAAATTTCTGCTCTGGGTTTTCCCTCAACTGCTTGCTTCTGGTTTTATGCATTGCCTGTTTCCTTTTCTTGTTTGGAGCCCGAAGAAGTGGCGTCCGAGTCTGCGTTATTGTTCTCGACTGAGGGTTGTGGTGCGTTCCCATCCACGCTACGCCGGCTACGCCGATGGTACAAGAAAAACAAAAGCGTTGTGTCATTTTCAGCTACGCGTACGTTCGCTTGCGGCATCTACACCCAGAACGCAGCGTTGAAGAAACGGTCGCGGCAATGAGCGATCTTCTTGGAATCAGCGTGAGTTTGGTGATGGACGCGAAGAAGGAGATGAAAAATAACGATGGCAATCTTGCGACGCCCTCCCGCGAAGCGGTGGAGAGACGACGCACAGAAGTGTACGACGACTTCACGAAGTGCGCATTGCGGTCGTCCGTGCATCGCCTTTTTTGCCGCAATGGGATCCCGACAGTGACGGCAATTGCTGCGGATGTCAACGCTAGCGGCGATGTTACTCCTCTCAAGCCATGGACTGTGCGCCGGCTGCTGAATGACATCGGGTTCAGGTATGAGAAGAGGAGCCGGAACTCGCTGCTGATCGACCGGCACGACATTGTCGCGTGGCAGCAGAAGTACCTCTACGACATCGCCAGGTACAGGACTGAAAATCGAAAAATATTCTACTTTGATGAAACCTGAGTAAATGCGGGACACAGGATATCGACTGTTTGACGGACACGACGGTTGCTTCCCACCACGACGCCTTCATGCGTGGTCTGACGACAGGTTTGAAGCAGCCGTCAGGGAAAGGATAGCGCCTGATTGCAACGCTCATCGACAGCGAGGGTGGCTTCGTCGGTGGGTGCCTGGACATCTTTGGAGGTACGAAGGCAGGCGACTACCTCGAGGAGACGGACGACACCCGCTTTGAAAGGTGGTTTGGTGCCGTTGTGCCACAACTGCCACTCGGTAGTGTAATTGTCATGGACAATACCTCGTACCACTCGTGGCTGGAAGAAGCAGTGCCTACGACGACTTCGCGCAAAAACGTTCAGGACTGGGTGACGTCCGAAGGACTTGCTTGGTATGAAAAACGCTTAAAACGGAGCTCCTCAGCCTTGTGGCCTCTCTTAAGACACGGTAAATCAGGTATCGTATTGACAGTGCAGCTGAAAGGACAGGATGTATTCGGGAGCCCTGCCATTGTGAGCTCAGTCCTATTGAGCGCATATGGGCACAGATGAGGTGAGGCGTCGCAGCAAGAAATCAAGAAATTACACATTTAAGCTGGCAGATGTAGAGGTGCTCCTGAGGGAAGAAGTTGCCAAGGTAACAGCTAAGCACAGGGCAAACACCCTTCAGCATGTGATCAGCATTGAAACAAAGTTCAGAGACGGTGGAGCAAGTGCGCATGTTTAACCTATTATAATAGATCTGGGTGAAGACGACATGGACTCCAACTGTGACCTATCTGCTATCGAGTCCTTTCAAGATGTTTTAGGCTGCGAACTATCCGCCAGTGCCGCCTTTGCCTCTTTCAGTTAGTGTGGAGTGCGGCGTTTAGCTTAAATACCTGTGTTTCCATAGCTGCAGAAGCAAGAAACTCTTTCAGACAGCAGAGAAGACCAGATATGCCGTTTGTGTGCTTTATTAAGACTTATTTCTGGAGCTAACTGAGCAGCCTGTGTGTGGTGCGTTACTTGCTCAAGAGACCATTGCAATGTTTGGTTTGTAATCTCATTTGCCATTACTCAGTTTTGTATGCTGTGTCGTAGACTCAACGGTGATCTTCCAGTATAACAGTGAGGGCGGCAGAAGCTATTTCAACAATCGTGTTATGATCTCATTTGCTGTAGTGAACGGAGCGGTGTGTTGTGTGGTGCTGGCTTATGGTTGATTGCCTTGATATGTAAGTATGAGAATAAGAAAAGGCTGTTGCAGTGCTTCGTTTCTGATCTCATTTGTTATAAGTGTGGTGCAGGAATTAAGCCGAATAAGTTCAGCTGTTACAGGATACTGCGTGGCAGATGTATTCATAAAAGGAAATCGGTAAATCTCGAGCTAGAGAAACCCGCACTGTGCCAAACTATTTTCTGGAAGTAAAGCCACGCTTACACTGCACGAGAAGGGTGACTATTCGCATGTATAGCATGAGGTATGTGCAAGCCGAGTCAAGCGAGTTCACAAATTCACTTCAAGCAGAATCACTTCTGCGGTGTGTGGCGTTGAGACTCCTTGTGAGACACTGTAAGTGGTGATAAAGGCAAGTTTCACCTACAGAACAAGACACTAGTTTGAGTTTTCACTGCAAGTTTTTTACATTGTTTGGACACACATGCACATATGGGATGCAGAAACAGTTGCAAATAAAATGCCTACATGAAAGCTTGTAACTGTCTGCTTGTGTGGCTGGCTGAGCCAAGTTGTCTTCTGATAGAGCGTTAAGAACAAATAAATCTGCTTCAGTCTCTAATTGCTCATTTCATTTGCTCTGCATAATTCAGCAGTGTGTCTGTTTAGCTCTCTGAGCCAAATCTAACTTATGATAGCAGTGAGGACCAGAAAAGTTGCTTCGGTGTTTTATTTCTACTTTGATTCTGTTTAGCCTCTATCTGGCTGTCCGCTGTATTACGCAGGAATTGGGATAAATATGTTTTATCTGTTTTATAAGCCACTGGATAAAATGCGGAAGCACAACGTCAATAAAAGCAATTCCCAAAGCTTTGGGAAGAGGAAACAATGTTGGCGTCAATCGATGCTCCCTTGTATGGGAATAATTTCATATATTGCATTTTTGGCAAGATAGTAAATTTATTCCTGAGCATATGATCCAATTCTGACTCTTGCGTAACAAGAAAAGTACGATATGCATTGACCAGTTTCAGCGGAGCGATATGTACCATATATGTGTTTCCATGCGTCCACTCAACCGACATGTCATACATCAACCAGTGCAGATAACGTTTTATGGTACCGATCACTAAGTAACCCTTCAAACATACTTCATTGTTCGTGTTATGAACTTGGCATCAATTCATGTGCTGTTATTGTGATTTAAACTCCTAATATATGCGTAGACATTGCACGGGTTGTGTTGTGAACAGCGCTGCAGCAAGCAGTAGCTTCCTATTCGACTTGGCATCCACGATGTTGCGCTTCTTGCTCCAGCAGCCACTTGTGGTGCGACAGGGAAAATGGGTGAAATGCCCACGTTTTTCACCCTGAATCCTCTTTCTCGAATTTACAGCGCATGCATGCAAATTACCATTACAGCAGCAGCTTCTTACTGAGGTGATATGAAAAGAAGGCTAGCAGTGCCTATATAGCTTCAATAATGCACATCTCTGATTCCAGAATTTGATTGGTGAAGGATATGCATGCGCATGTGTAGGAAAAGCTGAAAGGTGGTTTATTTGATTTCAGTGCTGCGTTTCATGTCTTCACATGCACTGTTGCAGCTGGTCATACCGGTGAAACCTAGCTCATGAAATTTCACTATCGCGAAGCACAGCTCATTCACGAAGCCGAAGCAAGACAATGAAATTGAACTTACAGTGGTAATACTCATGTATAATCTTCATTATCATAGACAATGGAAACTCAACGCAGATCCCTATTCGTCTTTGATTCACAAAGGTTTTTGTCCAAAACAACAACTTAAAGCGCTCCAACTTAAAACTGGCGACGAAAACATGCCAGCTGCAAATAACACCTTTAACAATGGAATCTCAGCGTAACCGAGAATCAAATGAGAAAAGGTGGCATATTAAATCACACCACGCAGCTAAGCTACAGCTCGTACGCGTTCACGTTCAAAAAACGCGATAATTCAGCTTCTTGCGTTTGCGACTTGATCACAATTTTGGCGAATACGCTTGCGCCCTGCATGGACGTAGGACACACGGTTCGACATATGCTCTAACGAAATGCAGCGCGCGACATCGCGCTGTTTGCGTTTCGCCCCGTGCATAGAGATAATGTAGTGGCCCCGAGCATAACTCTCCATGGCGTTAACGTCGTGCGCTATGCACAACAGTAATATTTACGACTGGCGTAATCAAAGAGAAATAAACAAGGAGTTATCGTCCCGTCGCAGTCACTGGGGTGATAACGTGGGTAGCACAGACACAGGAGGGACTAAACGGTAGAACGAGAAGCACTTCACGCTCAAGACGAAACGTCCGCACAGGATGACGACGACCGCTTTGTATCACGCAGCGTACACAGAATCCAGTACCGGCAGCGGCGGCTGTTTCCCGGCAACGCCACCCGCTCACAAAGCAGAAGAGAAAACACCATAGCACTTGTCGTTACCGAGCATGTTAAGAACACTGCACACAACACGCAAACAAGGAATACGACTGAACGGCACTAAAAAACTCCCACCTCCCCTCGCGGGAACCCCTGTGTAGATGCGACGCATAGGCGGAGCGGCGAAGGGAACGCGTTTTATAGCGCGCATAACGTTGAGGGGACTGCGTAAGCTGGTCCCAGTCGATGACGACGTTGGCGTACTTGTAAAGCGGCGTGGACTCTAGGTGTTTGAGCCAAGCGTGGATGTTGCTTCGCCGGAGAACGGCACACCGGTTATATGCGCAGCGCGCCCGAAGGAGAGGAAACCGCGGAAGAGAGAGTACTGCACATGCGCCGGCCCCAGCGCGTCTGCCGCGGCTATGACGCAACGTGCCGCGGCTATGACGCAACGCAATCCAACACAATCCACTTTAATCCAATCCAATCCAATCCAAATCCAATCCAACCGAATCCAAGCCAAGCCAAGCCAATCCAATCCAATCCAATCCAATCCAATCCAATCCAATCCAATGCCCCTCGCGAGAGAGTGTTCGTTATCGGAGAGGAGAGGGGGTGAGCGGCGGAGAGCGGCGGAGAGCGCAGCTCGCACGGCGAGGAGAATGGCAGAGGGGTGGACAACGCCAACAACGACGACGACGCCGGAGGGACAAGGCGAGTGAATCAGATGCTCTGCATCTAAAATCATTCTCAGAGCCGGACGACGCCGATGGATTGACGCGAACAGACATGCGAACAGCGGAGGTGGCCATTTTGGTAGAAGTCCGTAAGCGCGGAAGAACATGCTCTGTGATTTCTTCCGTGAACGAGGCGTAGAGGCGGTCTACCATGACGTCACGTTGATACGGTGACACCATTGGATGGAGGGGGGTCCTTTGATGAGGAAAAGCCACATTTTTCTTGAGTTGTATCCGAGTATAGAGAGGCACCCTATCGTGACGCGGCCTGGACGTCCTCGTGGTGTGCGCCGCAGGCGTCAACTGGCTCGGCTGACGGGCAGTGAGGGGGTGGATCCCTCGGCCTCGCCGCCTCCCCGAGTCTCTGCCGTGCGAGAGCTGCCTCGAGCTGCTGGACGGCCTGGAGTTGGGTCGTGTATTCGGACGAAATCATGGCACTCGTGAAACTGTCCGGCAGCCGCGTCGGGGCGGCCGCCTCGTCTGGGTTGCGTTCACGATCCCACAATAGGTGGGCCAAAGTCGCGTTTGCTCTCGCGCACACACTGCACTGCACGCTGTCGTAGGCACCCGGACACACGTATTGTGCCAACACGGGTGTGATCACAGGGTTCGTCTGTAGCTGTCGGTAGAGCACGGCCTCGGCCCTTGTGAGCCGAGGATGAGGTGGTGGCATAGTTCGTCGGCTGAGCCGGTACCATTGGAGGACCTCGGTATAGGTCGTGAGGGGTTCGTGGTTGATGGCCGGCTGCCTAGCCGAGCGAGAGGCGAGAGGGGACGCCGCGCGGTTGGTGAGTTCGCGCGCGGCGGCATCTGCCGTCTCGTTGCGATTGGCGTGCCCACCGCACGGCCCAGCTCGAGCGGCTCTCAACCACGCGCACCGGTCGCTCCATACTCGACCGGCTAGGCTACGCATCCCGAGCAGTCTCAACCTCTAGTACACGCCTGTTGCCAGACGCCGTCACGCGCAGACTGCGGGTTAATCCCATACCAAAGAACATGCATCCCGAGTACAACCGCGACCGACGAGTCGCCCGAGCCAAGGCCCTCACGAAGCTCTACGCCTGCGACACCGGTGCCCTTTACGTTGACGTCGCCGAGTACCCCGACCGACCCGGCACGTACGCAGCGGTGGCAGTCAGAGCTACCACCGGCGACATCTACAGCGCCTGCAGTCTCCGCAACACAAGTATCTAGAAATAAATGTCGGTGAATTTATTGGGTGGGAACATCACACATCAACTTAAAAACCTCTGCTAAAATCAGACAAACGTCCATCATTTTCCACGAAACCTAGCCATGTCAAAGGGTGGGCCCCGGGGAGAATAACTCAAACATTACATATTACACTTCCATCGAAACATGGGAGGCAGCTTTGACCAGCTCGTTACCTCAAGATCAGCGCGAGCTGATTGGAGGGCAAGGGAAGGAGCTGCTGCATATCCATGGCTCTACACTTCAAGTTCCACCTTTGAGCTCCCTACCATATCTTTATCCCCTTTTCCTAAAGCTCAACTATTTCTTCCGTAACAAAGATCTTCTCTCTCTCTCCCTCTCTCTCTCTCTCTCTCTCTCTCTCTCTCTCTCTCTCTCTCTCTATTTTCGCAAAATAATCGGGCGATCTCCACTAACGTGAAATCTGGGGAGGGGCGAAGCATGCAGCGCATAAGTATATTCTTGGCGCCTTGGCGTTTTTGCCTACGGAGATGACACCGTTGGGGGTTAGAGGTATACAGCTTTGCTCTAAAAGTCTCGAATTGGCCCCTGAAAAAACCGAATTCTTACCCGTATTTGGCCACAAATCCCTTCCGCAATATAATCCTCTAACTCTTCTTCTCGCCGGTACCCCTATAACCGCTAGTTTCCAACCCATGCGATTACTCGGAATCCCAATCGGACACAAAAATAGCCCGTAAATATGGCTACAACAACTCAAACCTAAATGGAAAACAATTCAACATGCCATACGTCGCCTGTCGAACAAATTTGTGGAGCAAGCCAGAAGGCGACCCAAACATTAGCACAAGCTGTCGCCATTGGTACTATAACTTACGCAGCCCAATCCTACGACCTTAACAAAACGCACATGAGAATACTTCAAAATCTGCCCAGAGCCACCCTTCGCACCATCAGTGGACTACCCAAACATACTCGTCTTCAGAACCTGCAAGCTGCAGTTGCTCTTCCCCCTTTGGAAAATATCATTCAAGAGCAAGTACATCAATCCCTTCATAAACGCTCATTAACTCATCAAAGTGTCTCCATCATCACCTGGGACAGTCTGAAGCCGTTACAATCCAACGACATCCCACCGCCTTTGGCTCCCTGGAACCGCCCTTCTGTCACGGACTCTACAGCCGCCACCCATCCCGTCCCGCGTAACGCCCACCCCGTCTGCGCAGCCCGCATCAACGCCCTCCGGAACAGTAAACGCCCCCAAGAAATTGATATTTACGCCGACGCAAGCATAGCTAATCCACTAGTTGGCACGGCATGGACATCACCTGATCTCCCCTCCATCCAAGGCAAACGAACCCTTAATATTCCATGTGCTACCATTCTGGAAGCGGAACCCCATGCCATCATTCAAGCCATCGACTTCCTCATGTTCGACTTTCACTCCTCCGTCCCTTCACAAAACGCATCCTGACGGACTCATTCGAAGCCCTAAAGACACTACAAAGTCCCACATCGACCAATCCCATTGCCAACAAAATCCTGCATCAGATCTCCATCCTAAAATCTAGCGGCATCCATCTTCGCATCGACTGGTCGCCTGGACACGAGGAGTCCTCACCGGGGAACCAGGCAGCTCACTCGGCTGCACGGGAGTGTATAACCTCCAGTCCTCCGCTGCTACCCGACTTGGCCCCTCCGCCTCCTGAGTCATTACCGCCAGCCATACAGATTCTACGTTACAAAAAAGACAAAAAAAAAAAAAAAAGACCGCCTCAAGACCCTCATTCCAACCGGCTTTTTATCTGCTCTACCCCCGCTCCCAAGATCAGCCGAAATTTTTATGAACAAATATTTTGCAAATGCTAGCTTAACCCCAGAGACATTCCGTAAATGGTACACCCCATCCCTGCCGCCTCGATGTCCCTTCTGCGCCTCCCTCACACCCGCCAATCTCCAGCACCTAATTTGGCACTGTCCGAAATTTACGCGTTACAGAAACTTCAAGCCTCCTCCAAATTCCTCCTCTTCATACATCGACCCTCGAACACTGGAACCCTCCACGCTGACTTTAATTGCGCACTACTCTCTAGAAAGCGGTCTAGCGCGAGCAGTTTAGAGCCGTGAGCCTGCTCTCATCACCCCACGTGGCCACTTCCGCCTTCGTAAGGAGCCAACCAGCTTCAACTTGAACGGTTTATTTTCAAGATGTCCCAAGCTACGAATATCCCACCCTCTACTCCCACTTCCCCCACTTGACCTAGCGTCTTCCTGATGTAATAAAGGCTATCTCCTCCTCCTCCTCCTAAAAGTCTCGTGTCTTTGAAGCACGAATTGTTCTAGCGCGAGGCCTTTGAAAACGAGTGTCCCGCTGTGTTCTTTTAGCACGCGTTTTTGTCCACAGATGGGAAACGTCCTAGCGCGAGGCGGTGGAAAACGAGTGTCCCGCTGTTTTAGGATTATGACTGCATGAAATAACGACGACGACAGGAGACGCCGACAGCCCGAGCCCCTACGAGGTTTCCCCCTAAAAAGCGAAAACTTTCATTGCGACACAGACATTAGAGAATAAAACTTTGAAGCACCGACACAGCCACTTTCTCAGTCAAACTTACCAACACACCGCAGCTGCAACCTTTCACGCTCACATCTTATTAAGCCACAGAAGCACAGAGGGGCCTTTGTTCCTCCTGAGATAGGGCCATTAAAAACCTTTGCAGCTAGTCTTTCTCTCTTCGCTGACCTTCAGTGCTCGGGACGCATGCATTGAGCAATTGAGCTCCAAAACGCTCCCTTGGAGTCGAAGTAATGCTATAGCGTCATACATTTTAAGACTCAAACGTAGATGTCATCTGCAACTTTTTTGCATTTGGTTTTAAATGATTACCTTATTTTTCCTAGATTCAAATTTTAATCTGTAAGGACCCGCCGCGGTGGCTCAGTGGCTAAGGCGTTGGGCTGCTGAGCCCAAGGACGCGGGGTCGATTCCCGGCCGCGGCGGCCGCTTTTCTGATGCAGGCGAAAAGCGAAAATGCCCGTGTGTACGAGATTTCGGCGTAGAGGTCCCCGGGTGATCAAAACTAATGCGGAGCCCTCGACTACGGCGCGCCTCGTTGCCTGTGTAGCGTCGGCGCCTTGAACCTCATAATCAAAATCAATTAATCTGTACGAATAGTTTACTTAATACCCCACTGCTGTCACCATGTAACGTCCGTTACCAATCAGCTTTGCTGTGTTGTGTTAAAGCACCGCTATTGTTTCAACGGCGTGCAAGGTGGCTCAACAGTGACCTCACCCACGAAGGCTGCGTGTATTGAGGCAGAGCCAGTAAAGCGACAAAGCCCAATGTGCCGGAGCATGTGGGCAAATGCGAAGTTCCTGCTGACCCTGCTGCGAGTCTTTCCCCGGAGCTTCGCTAGCAGAAGATATTCATGTCGCGGAATGCCTACCGGTGAACGCGGGCGCCAACCTACTGCGCATGCGCACCCAGCGCGCAGCTTGGGAACACCCTCGTTCTTCGGATCCAGTGGGAGCTTCTTTGTATACTTGACTCTCGCTTCCGCAACTTGGTTAGCGTCTTCGCGTCCCAATTTTTCCTGGCATATGACGGAAAGAGAGAGGGTATACGTGCGCTGGTGAACCTAGCGCTACAAATTTATCCATTTTTCGGTATCCAACCAAGCCCGTCGTTAACTGGTGCCGCCGGTGTTGCGTAAGTACGATCAACACAAAATACACTACAGACAGAGAAGTTAACGAAAACCTGACAGAATCGTCCTGATGCCAAGCCTCCTCGGTATTTTTCATTCTTTTTTGCTTTCAAATTTAAAGGTGGGTGGTGTTGGAGTGAACTCAAAGCAGCAGTGTCTTCCGGTGTTGTGTGAAGTCCCATGATTTGCAGCCAAATGATTTTTTTTGGAGCCACTACATAAACTTATTTATGCGCAGGTTTAATGTTCACTCTAGCCATGTTATGTGAGCCTTCTTGGAGGTCGAGGTCGCGGGTTCGATTTCCGGCCGCGGCGGACGCCTTTCTGATGGAGGCGAAACGCAAAAACGCCCGTGTTTTCGGCGCTCGTTAAAGATCCCCAGGTTGTCAAAATTATTCCGGAGCCCTCCACACGGCGCACCTCATCGCATGCGTTGCGTCGGCGCGTTAAGCCCTACACTCCTAGTCGCGTCCCGTATGGCGTCCTATTTATATGCAGTAGGCAGTCTCAATCAGGGTGTCGAACCGGAACCGAACCGAACCGAAAACCGGAACCGAACCCGAATTTTCACCCCGAACCGGAACTGAACCGGAACCGTATTTTTTCCGACATTTTGGAACTGAACCCGAACCGGAACGAATCAAAGGAACCGTTCCGAACCGGTTCCGGGGCCTCAAAAATGTGATTTCTAATTTTCCATTTCGATACCCTACCTTGCGTCTGAAGAGATTTTGCCACTCGCCAGACAGAACCATGAAATATTTTGCGTAGTATGCAGTTCCCAAGGCCCATCATGTTCTTTACTAATTATTTCCCTCGATTTAATGTAAAGTTGTCCGTATATACTATCCGTTTGCGTTAGGTACTGCCCATCTCTCCCAATTATCTTTTACATTTAGTATAACATATCATGGGATATTCTTCATGTTTTCTATCTGCATGGTGTTTAAAATCGTGTAAAGTTTTCAATGGGCTGTTAATTCGCATGCATCCCTGTCCGCTTGTGAAGGCCTTCAGGGACACCATCAACAATAAATCCATATCTTCCACTTATTCTAGTTTGAATGGGCAGTTATATACAAACAGCACTGAGACACAAACACTCGCAGTTCTCAAAATTAACGTCACTTTTTCTTGTACACAGTGCCGTTGTGTCCTTTGGTTACTGCTCTAAGAGAACATGAGATATAAAAAAATGGTGAATCGTAATTTCTACTTTTAAAGTATATTTGATAGCATTTTCATGTTATCTTGAATCTGCTCAACCTTAAACCTAAGAGGCGGAAGGATTGAAGTCGATTAGTGCGGGTTAGCGGGTAGACTGGGGTGAATTAGTAAGGTGAGTGAATGAGCTAATGTGAATTAGTGGGACTGGTGTGTTGATTAATTTGGATTAAAGGAATTAGCAGGTCAGTTAAGGCGGATTCGACGGTCGGACCAAACATGATATCTTCGGGGTCCTTGGCATTTGAAAATTTTGCAGCGTTCTCCTTCTCGACCAATCAGGAAATTTTGTCACGCACAAAGTAGCCGCAAAGTTACGTGATGACCGCCTGAATGCTATAAAAGGTCTTTCTTTATGCCCGTATAGCGCTATTATGTTGTTGCTTTATTAACATTGACATGTCGGACTAAAGTTAATAACTAATTGGCTAATGCATATTTTATATTCATCAAAGGGTTTTCAAAACGTGTGTACATATGAGGGGAAACCGTTGGAAAGAAACTAAACTGAAAGAAAGAAAGAAGGGAGGAACGATCAACTGGTTTGATGCAAAGACGCCCGATAGCATTCTTCAATACCTTCTCTTTCTTCAACCGTTCCGCAGCCTCCCACAGGTGTAGCATCTCAGCCCCCGAACATAGCCCCCTTCAAGCTGAGGAAGCGGCGATAGCACGTGCGCTTAGCCAAAGCGGCGCAAAAGCTCTCATAACAAACTCTTAGCAGGCGTGGTCCAACTTTGCTAACGCTCGATTGCATGTTACAACACTTCCGATGATCAATCAGAGACCACCAACGTGACCAGTCAGCATCCTGCAGTCACAGACCGGAAAGTTACTCAGCACTAGGGCCTGTTCCATAGAACGTATTCCTCCCCGCACAAATCGCTACCGATTAACCAGGAAAGAGTACTCCGCACCCTGTGGGCATACACCTTCCCACACAACACGAGACTTCACCTCTTTGACGGGACACAACTCTCTCCATTTCGTTGCTTCTGTGGAGAGCCTGGGAACATCATACACATGCCGTAGAAGTGTGCCGTAGATCCATCCAACCTCCACGTTTCCATAGAGAATTGGGAGACATCCATGGCCAGCTCCGGCCTGGAAGATCAGTTGCTCTTGATGGAAGCGGCTGTCGATTCAGCCCCTCGAATGAGGTCGCCTCTCTGAAACTTTGCCTCCATTGAATTTTTATTTTTATTTACAGATACTGCAGGTCAAGAATTTGACCCAAGCAGGAGACTTAAACTTCATTCTCTCTCTATCTCTCTCTTTCTCTCTCTCTCTCTCTCTACAAGTGATCAGTACTGCTGCTTGTGACTTCACTTGGCTATCTAGAGCCCAATTGCTGTCACCAGTCGCTGAAGGGCCATTAGCAAGTTCCTATCTCCGGTGGTTCCGTATCCAATGCCGTCCTATACACGCCGCCCAAGGAGTCTTTGTATCCATTCTTCCATTCTAACAGCCCTGTTAGCAGATACAAGATGAGCGGCAGGAAATTTCTCTAAATGCCTCCTGCCACGCTTTGCAGTCGGCGCCACATACTTGTCACATACCATAGAAAACATTTTGCAGGTACAGTTGAAGGAGCTGTTCAACACTTTAGATAAACTCGCCTCGGAGGCTCAGTGGCTAAGGCGTTGCGCTGCTGAGCACGCAGACGCGATTTAGATTCCCGGCCGCGGCAGCCACTATTCTGATGGAAGGGAAAAGCGAAAACGTTCGTGTGTCCGAAATTTCGGCGCACGTAAAGATCCCCAGGTGGTCAAAATTATTCCGGAGCCCTCCACTATTGCGTGCCTCGTCGTCGGCGTTGCATGGGCGCGTTAAACCCAACAATAAATAAATAAATAAATAAATAAATAAATAAATAAATAAATATATAAATAATTAAATAACTCAACACTTTCGATAAACGCTTTCACTCTTCTTCGCATCTGGAAGCACTGCGAAAACTATAGCTATTGCGAGCACAGAGCAACAGTGCGTGATTTGCTCCTCGCTGCGGATACACCTTCCGTTTCTGATTCGCTTTTGTGGCTTTTTTTTAAGTGGCTATCAAATGCGTTCTATTCTGCAACTTAAGGAAAGCCGGCAAACAGCCGCTACACCGCTGAAATGACGTCATTCAGCGGTCGAAGAACGCGAAGACCGGGAAGGAGAGAGAAATATTTTGAGCAAGTTTCTACGTTATCTGACGAGGATAGAGCAATTTTTGGCTGAGGCACATTGCGACCTTATAATCTAATGAGTTGGTTGACTACTTTCTGCAAGCACTCAAGATTTAAAAAAAAAGTTG
This sequence comes from Haemaphysalis longicornis, assembly GCF_048455015.1. Classification (NCBI taxonomy): domain Eukaryota; kingdom Metazoa; phylum Arthropoda; class Arachnida; order Ixodida; family Ixodidae; genus Haemaphysalis; species Haemaphysalis longicornis. The sequence continues at coordinate 1,621,226 of NW_027526203.1, forward strand.
GAAAAAGTGTTGCAGCGTCGCATTAGTTTGGCGAAGACAAAATATTTGGACAAAGAAACCTTCATTATAACTTTGTTTTTATGCCGACTTGATAGGAAACGAAAAACGAGCACAAAAAATTACCAGAAAAAAAAAAACACGCCTGTTTTTTTTTTTCTTCGAACCCATTTGAACCCGTTTGAACCGGCTCAAACCGGTTCGAACCGGAACGGAAAGGTGCTCTGGAACTGAACCCGAACCGAACCCAAAAGGCTTGAACCCGAACCCGAACCGAACCCGAAAAAATTTCGGTTCGACAGCCTGGTCTCAATACCATGATATCAGAGGCCCTCACAGACTTCTTTTCCGTGACAAAACCTCAGGTGGTTGCAGCATGCTTATATGCTGCGCCAACGGCCCGTGTCACGGCTATAAACTAGCAGACAGCCTGACGCCAGGAAATAATATAAAAAAAAAGAACCTCCGAGCGACATGTGTGGCTTGCGGCGCATGCGCGTATTCCTCCTCACACAATGGCCCGCGAGCTTCCTTTGCGATGGCCGACGACGCGCGCCCGACGACGCGGCGAAAGCCGAAAAACATTAAAAAAAATCTTGCGCGCACATGCGCAGTAGGAGTGGAAAAAAGTTCGCGCCCGGCGAGTCGTGGTCCGGTGTTTTGTCTCTATCGCGCACGTGCGCAGTATGGAGGAATTGCAGCGCGGCGCAAATTTGGGCCCTGCGCTTTGACTCTTGCTCTTAGTAGTTCATACTCAGTCCCGAGCGTTCACACTTTCTTGACCACATTCGCTTCCGCTGACATCAAATGTGTGCTTCGAGGTCGGTGTAACAGTGGAAACAACTGCGAATGCGATGGGTTTATTAGGGCCACCGGGAACGCAAGACAAGCAGCCAAGCCGGCTGGTGTTTCTATTGCGGTCATAGCCCTGTTGAACACGAACGGATAGGTAAGTCCTTGGATTTCTTGTTTCTTTTTCGAGGGGTTGGGGAGCGCAGACTGTACGAATTATAGTTTGCAGGCAACTAGTACGGGCCACGAAATTACGCCTTTTTCGTCGTCGTAAGAAGCCCGCGCCAAAACCGTTATCCGATACCCGGGGCCGCACGGTAAATTTGACGTGCTTTATAGAGATTATTCGTTTCCAAGTGCGGCGGCCGTTTTGGGATCCAGACGAAAAATGAAAACGCTTGCACATGTGAGGTACTTCCGTTGCCGTAATGAGTACCGTGGTGCCATAAAGAAATTTCATTTTTGCATGCGTTTCATTGTCCAGGTCAAGGCACATAAAACCCAGTTTGAATTTTGTATTCTTCAATATTCCATGGCCATGGCTTGTCATTTTCGGTAGGCGTAGCAAAAAGTTAAATAACGTTTTTTGGTAACTATGTTTTCGCGTCGTCGTTTCGGCTAGTGACTTTTCTGGCACGTTGAGTAGTCTGGATTCTGTGGCGATTTGTAAACTTCATTACGGTGCGTTTAAGTGATAAAGTTTTCAGATTCATGAGTAACACCAGCCCTCATCTTGTGTTCCCCACGGCTGTCGTCTGTCTGGAGTGTCAACTCGCGGTTTGCAGAAACACGATAGCATTGGCAGCGCAAACGCGGCGATTCGCCGGCGTGGAGATCGCTCGAAGCGGTGGCTTCTAATGTTGCAGATGCGCTGGCTGTTGCTAGGAGCGCGCAGTTTACCTATGCTTTAGCAAAAGATATTGTTAGCAATTTCGTTCGATCTTTCATTAAATGTTTTGCGCCATAGTATTGGTAGAAAGTGTTTCATAAAAAGAAACTATAGGTACATCACCCTCCGCATGTAACAGCGAACACAGTTTCTTTACGACGTCCACATGACGTCTCGGCGTCAAAAAAAATTATGGCAACGTTTTCTCGCACGCCTTTGCACTGAAAAAGCGCTCGGCATTCCTATGTATATGAAGAAAACGTCTTTTTGGAGAGGGTTTGAATCTACAAGCAGTAAGAAAGAAATAATTGCCTTAACTACAGCGATGCACTTGCCTGATTTATGATATTTTCACATATCTGCTAGGGCGTTGTTGATACTTCTGCCGCGGCCCTTCAGGCTATACTGTTATACCGTCAATAAATAACGCCACCATTTTGTACCTGGTCACTTTCTCACCTGCCGTTTCTTTTCTTCACGCAGTGCCAACTCAACTGACGCTGCTGCTTGGAGAGTCTCCTCTACTTGTGCGTCACTACCTCCGCTGTCCAAAGTGTGATGTCGTCGGCATAGAGGCTAAAGTGTAGGTTGGGAATGCAATCTAGAGACTTAGGAATAGGAAGGAGGGCTATATTGAAAAGGATAGGGGATAGCACAGCTCCTTGCGGAGTGCCTACTGGGGGTAGGTGAAGCTCACCTGATTCTAAGGGGCCTGATCGGAGTGTTGCGGTCCGTGAGGAAAGGAAAGCTTTAACGTAATTGTACGTTCGTAAGCCAGGGGAGATAGAGGAAAGGCCATTGAGGATTGACTGATGTGATACCCGGTCAAAGGCTATCGTGAGTTCTAGTGCTAAAATCGCTTCTGTGTCAGACTGGTGGGGGAAGAAGTGATGTCGTGGTAGAGTTGGAGATGAACATCATTTGTCGCGAGTCCGGCCCGGAAACCGAACATGGTGGGAGGCAGGGCGTTTGTTTGGTTTATGTTTTTGGTGAATCTGGCATGTATGATATGTTCTACTACTTTTCCGATGCAGGAGGTGAGAGAAATCGGCCAGAGGTGATCTAAGCTCAACGATTTTCCGTACTCGGGGATGAGTGAAATGTTCTCATGTGTCCATGACGCTAGTAGTGTGCCTTCTTTCCAGTGTTTGTTGTAGAAGTGTGTGAGGGTTGTAATGAAGTTGTTATCAAGGTTGCGTAATATTTTGTTAGTTACTCCGTCTATTCCAGGAGCCGAACTGGTTTTGAGAGTGAGAAGAGTTGCTCGGACCTCTGCTTTAGTTATATCCGCGTCGAGGAGTGTATTGGGTGCTCCTTGGTAGTCTGGTAGGGGGTTACGTTCGCCATTAGGGATGTATTTTTCTTGAATAGAAGAGAGGAGTTGTTGTGGGGTACCTGGATAGGAGTGGACAAGCTGGGCCATGAGGTTGGACTGAGCAGTTTTGGATTTATGGGGATCGATGAGATGACGAGGTGCGCTTCATGGTAAGGGCACATCTGAGCTTGTCACAGATTTCCCTCCATCGGGTCGCAGCTAGTTCTGCTGCGTACTTTTCCGTTTCGTGGATTAGCTCTGCAATTTTCTTTCTGAGGCGCTTATTATGTTTATTTGTTCGCCATTTGCGCCGTAGGCTGCTTAGTCCAGTTCACATATTTTTGAGACGGGAGTTTACCATTTCAGCCGGGATCTCAGGGTCAAGCGGTTGGTCGTGAGCTTTTTTTGTCTCGAAGGAGTTCGGCTACCCATGTATCCATGCAGGGACTATACTGTAGAAGACTCAGCCGGTTGTTCGTCGTCGGTTGTTGCCAATTTGTTATGTATTGTTGTTTGTGTTGGGGGACGTAAGTGCGTTGAAGGGGAATGGTGAGCTGGATGATACAATGGTCACTTCAAAGAGCGTGGTCTATGTTGTGCCAGTGTGCATTGGATACGCGATGGGTAAGAGTGCGATCTGGTGTTGTGTCTCGTTGTACACTATTGCCAAGTCTGATTGGTATGTCAGGAGGGGTTTCGAGTGTGAGCCTGTGCGAGTGAACGTTTTCCCCAAAGTAGGCGGCCCTTCTTCGAGATTGTAGGATAACCCCACGCTGTATGTTGGGCGTTAAAGTCGCCTACTACTATGAGGGGGTGGCCTTGTGCCTCTCTCTTGGCTAGCGAAAAAAGTTTGTTGAAAGTGTGTAAGTATTCTTTGGGACCGCTGTATATGTTGAGCACGTGTAGTCGGGGGAGGACGGAGTTTTGGAGTAAATGACGACCGTGTCGTGAGGGATAGGAACGCTGTCAAAGTGTACTCGCTTGGCTGGGACGTTACGGTGCCCTAAGATTACGGTGTATGGGTTACGGGGGTCTTGGAAGGATTGGTAGCCACCTAGTTTGGCGTGGGGACCAGGCTCTTGTAGGGCTGTCATTGAGGAGGGTTAGTCGGACGCGGCCGTTAGCATCTGTAAGTTCGCGCGTTTCCGTTTGAGGCCACGACAATTCCACTGCCAGACTAAGAATTCTTTATGGGATGGGGGCATCTGTAATGGGGACATCTAATACTGGGGCTACCGGAACGTTGATGGTGGTAATTATTCGCTGGAGGTAGCTATGCATTTCCGCTCTTATTGCCTTTACAGTTCCCTGGATGGCCGCCTGATTGCTAAGCAAAGATTGGTCGAGATTAGTGTACTCCGCTTTCTGTTCTTCTAGGGTACGTTCTAGCCTCCCGAGGCGTTCCTTTAGCTGCTGAGGAGGCTGGTTCATCTTGGGAAACTGCTGAGGAGGCTGGTTCATCTTGGGAAACGGAGCAGGCTTTCCGTTTTTGTGGTGGGGAAGTTGAGCTCTCCTGATGGGAAGGGGGAGCTGAGTTAGATTGATTTTTTAGCAAAAAGTTCTCGCGCTTGAGAGCAGCGTTTTCCTGTCTGAGAGATGTGATTTCAGCGCGGATAGTCTACAGTTCTCTAAGCACGTATGCTATGGAGGTACCTACAGGGGGGGTTTAGGGAAGCGTGTGGGGGCTGGGAACTGGGAGGGGCGCTTCAGCTGCTCACCTGCTGGGACTGTGAGCCAGGCGATGACTTGAGGAGTTGGCGCTGGGGATCAGAGGGAGTCCTGCTGCCTGTTGACTTGTGCGTTGCGGATTTGCGGTCTTGGGCTACTACGAGGACGCCTACAACCAATCTACAGACACCATGATTGGTGTCTGTGTCACAGTGAACAACTTCGCTACATGTACGTGGAAATCGCAGCGCTACTGATCACAAGCCTGCACTGCTGCCCACGTCTGGAGGAAATGCACGTCCACGACACAGGCAGAAGCCAGCTGGTGGCAATGGATGTTTTTTACTAGTCATTGCGCGACAGAGGGCGGATTCGTGTTTTCACGTACACGAGTCGAGAGGCTGATCGCCGAACCATGCCCTTTGCATGCGCGCTTAAATGGGGGGACCCACAAACGTCCATTAATCGCAGGCTCAGTGCTTTACTGTGTGGCATCGTCACTTATTGGATGCACCCGATTAGTTCCAACTGTTACTTTGCCTGTCGCTGTGCCAGAGCTAATGGATCGGAACCTACGACAAGTGATACCTTTGTCAGGATCGACGACGACACTGCTACAGCACTGCCACAACTAGAGCATCAGTCACAGTGGGATCGCTTAGAAGCTTTGACAATCGCTTCGGTGCTTCTTAATGGGTACGTAAGTTCACCCTATATTTGGCCAGCGTACACTTCCCCACTTATCGCTTTGCTTGTTACTTGCTGCGTGCTGACAGAACTTAATCTTAACTCAGTCTACTTGACTGCAGGTGTAGACATTTGCCAGATTATTCCTGCCGTGGACAATAATCAGCTGCCCGATATTTCAATTGACGCCTGCGGAACGCAGTCCCCCGTGTCAACTTACCACCTGGCTGTGCCGTTCCAGAAGCTACCCGCCGTGGTGGCTCAGTGGATATGGCGCTGTTCTGCTGAGCACGAGGACGCGGGTTCATTTCCCGGCCACGGCGATTGCTTTTCTGATGGGGGCGAAAAGCAAAAACGCCCGTGTGTTCGAGATTTGGGTGAACGTTAAAGATCCCCAGGTGGTCAAAATTATTCAGGAGCCCTCCAATAGTGCGTGTCTTATCGTACGTGAAAGGATGGTGCGTTAAACGCCACAATCAATCAATCATCCAGAAACTGGAAGAGCTGGACGTGCGTAGTAGACATAGTGTGGTTGGTCCACCTTTCGGAATTTGCCGCTCACCTGTCGATGCAATGAACGAAGATACCACGGCAGTTCTACAACGAGAGACGAGGCTGTCGGATCTGGGACTTAGCGTATACGTGCTGCACTCGCCAAATTTTCTCGTAAATTGCAGAGTATAACGGCGCCATGTTTTGTTGCGCAGAGAAAAGGCGCATTGTGCTGGTCACATTGATTGGACAGTTGTTGGGTAAAAAATTATTAGTGGCTTAGCTCTGCTATGCCAGGATATGCGTAGCGTGAGCTAACCCTTTCAGCCCTGGATTTTTTTCAGCAATCCAGTCCAATCCAGTCTTATCCAGTCCAGTCCAGTCCAGTTCTGTCTAATTCAGTCCAGTCCAGTCCAGTCACTGCTCCTCGGGCATGCTCAGCACGGCTCTTCACGAGCCACGTGAAACGGCTATCAAGCGGCTCCGGTGCAGCGTTAGACTTGGCTACTGCGCAATGAGGCGCACACCTGGGCACGCGCCGGCGCCAGTGCGTCTGCCGCGGCTATGACGCAACACAATCCACTTTAATCCAATCCAATCCAAGCCAAGCCAATTCAATCCAATGTCTCTCGCGCTTGCGCAGAACGGCCCTTCACTGCACACTCTGAACTTCCCAACCTCGGCCAGTGTAGCTTACGCTACAAATCCTACACCTGCGTTCACTCTCATTCGCTTGTTTCACTGTCGCCGCGTGAACATTGGGCTCAAAGCTCGGCTTGGGACAAGTTCGAACATCGCAGTCTGTGCGTTGTTTCGAGCGTACAGGAGAAACGTGAATGCACCGAACGAACAGTCTTAGACTTCGCCAGAAGCCACCCTTCCTTGGGAGTACTGCACATGCATTGCGTATCCTAAATACGCTAGGCCGACCGGATTGCATGCATTCGAAGGTGATGTGACAACATTGTGGATGTCGAACATCAAGTATCGTACGACGCGTTTCTTTCCAACGCGCCCTGCATTCTCTACAGCCAGCTGTTCACTTAGATCTGACTCTCAAAGCCTCATATCCGAATGTGCCGAATTCGACACTGACTGCAAGAGGAAGATTGGATAATTTGGTGATTTTTTTTTGGAGTAGAGTTATGGCATGCTCTTTTTAAAATCTTCTGTCGTGCTGTTGTTCACGCACGACGGACTGGCGGAGATCTTTCGCGGTATGCTTGACACCTGACTGTACGTACAATCGTCGCTTTATTTGTAAATAAAATAAGTTGGGGGCATAGTAGCAGTGTTTTGAACTGGTCTATGTAGAGGCGAAGGCTGGATAACTGCCGCGTACTATTCGTCGCTTAAAGGTAAGCGGTAGAAAGCGTAGGCGGTTGGGTCTAACCGAAATTAAGCCCATTCTGGAGTCGAAGCAGAAGCTTTAAATGGTTCGGTGTTAAACGACAGCCCATTTGAAGGCTTGCGGGCGTTCGACGTGGTTTGGCGGGTGGGGCCAAAGGGTGGGGCCTGAGTCCAGCTTAACTTAATTAGGTGCTCCCTGGCGTTGGCGTTGCCCTTTTACGCAACGTATATCCGCCAGTCTTCTCTATCCTGCTGTAGAAGTTCCTGGCTGTCGACGTCACTTGTTTTCTTAATCTCCTCGTTGCTCGTTGAACCGCACTCCCTCGAAAAAAGTGGCCCTAAATTGTCCAAAAGTGCACCCACCGGTTAAAATATGATATTAACTGATGCATAATATCCAGGTGATCCCGTTAATAATAATAAAAATGGTCTGAGATTGATTCTTCTGGAAATTAGCTGGAGATTTACGGAGTTCGTGTGTAGGGTGACCGCCTCAGCTAAAGAGCATGTATGAGCTGTTCCAAAAGGGAGATGGCGGCGGACAAGATGGGGATGATACGGAGACACAGTGGGGATAGGAGAACCCGGAAAGACAACACCAGGCAGACTAGACGAGGTAAGAGGCTGTACAGGGGAAGAAAGCCACTCAGGCGCAGCGACTGGGTTGCAGGACCTGGAGACATGGCACAAGCTTGCAGAGGAACCGACAGGTGGTGCGCCGGCCATGCTGCTACTCAATGCTCTGTGAATCCTCGCATCGACAGCCCCAACAACGGCGTTCTCAGTCCTTGGCGAAGCCCCCGCAATAACTCCCACCATTCGGCTGATATCCCTTAAAGCTGACCTCCAGCATGTACTACTTCGGTGAACCCAGCATCGGCATCGCTGCGACCAAAGAGCAGCAGCTATGAGGAGCCAGGAGGCGCGTCGGCCATCGCCGCTACAACCCAGTAACGCCAGGTTCCTCATCATAAGCGCGGCCACCATTGTAGAAGCAGGCTCCCATCCCAGAAGACCATGTCGCCTGCATAAATTAACCGCTTTTAGGCGGTTTTTGGGTTGTGTGCGCCGATTTATAGATGTTCCTAATGTAAATAGTTTATTGGCTGCGACCTTAGTGCACGTTTGGGGCTTTTGTTGTTTGTGTTTGGTTGCGAGCGAATGTCCTTATTTTAACCCATTTTGCTGGCATGCGTTCTGTTCCCCTGCAATCCGAGCAAAGATATTGCAGCTTCGGCGTGAATAACAACAGCCCTGTAATGCGGATCTTGACGACAAACACGGTACGCTTTCGTTTATATATTAATTTTAGAGAAGAAAGCATGCCAGCAATTTACAAACACCCTTACGCTCAGTACAGCGTGTTGTTGGGCTAGTTGGTGCATCATTTAAAGGGTTGAAGAAACTGCGCGTGAAAGACAAGACAATAAGGAAGGGACCGGACGGGCGCAGAAGGGACAAACCCTTAAGCTCCCACTGATGAGCATAAACCTTGCACGCTTCATCCAAATTACACATGTTGACGTTAATGATATGCTACAAAAACATGTTTTATTTACACAAAAGAAAATAAATTAGAAAGAAACCGCCAGCAGCACCTACAAATTGCGTTTCCGGATCCACCGTCAACAGCAGCAACAGCAGCACAATTCTCACTCGGTCATTTGTCTTTCGATTCCTTCAGTCACTATCACCACTCACTGCATCACCGGTCAGGGCCACGCCCGAGGATCGACGGTTCAGCCTGTTGGCGACTTCAGCGTTGGAGCCGAAAGAGGCGACGTGAAGCCAGTGCACACGATATCATCCTTGGCATTCCAGCGGTACGAGCGTGAACAAAGAACTTGCTCCAACGTATGGTTCATTATTACGAAATTTTATCTTTATGGTCAAGAAGTTTCATATCGTGTGAGCCCGAAACTACCGGAAGAGGATGGAGTTCAGATAACTACCGATCCTTACAAAGGAATCAATGCACTGAGGACCTATACTGGCCAAATAACGTAAATATTCCCCAGGATGTAAACGCATTTGGCGCTACTGTGCAGCAGATTGTTAAGTCTCCACTGAAAATTCTCCCAGGGACTTGTAGATCGACGTGGGTCTAGAAGTTGACTAATTGTTAGTCTAAATAAAATTTCGCTCGTCTCCTTCCCATTGCCGGTGTAATAACTAATTTGCAGGTCCTTGTTCAGTCATTCATAGCTGTGGGATTAACTTTGATTAAAGCTTTTTTCATTTACATTCTGCTCCAGCTCCGGAAAATGCAATATTTCCAGATGTGATATTTCCAGATCCGTAGACACACTTTTGGCCCACATTCGGCAGTCCTCCCTGATCATTGCAAGAAACTCTGGACTCTTTGCAGGAATTCCACTAAGTTTGGCTGTCAACACAGAAACGTCCAAACGCAGAAACGTCCAGCGTTACAATCGGAAACGTAACGTTTAACTGTTACGTGTGAAGGATTACTGCAATCAAAATTGTCCTGATATTTCATGTTAGATCTCCTTCATACCTTTTGTTGTGGAAGCGGGAACTTGGTTATGGTCCTATGCTCTCTAACACTCTGGACTTTTTGGACTTACTGCCATGTTCACTTTAGACCTCAGTAGCAATTCATAACGAAATTTATGGGTAGCTGTCTTTTGCCCCATTGAATATCGACGTTTTGTTTTTCTGTTGAAGCTCAGTGCTAACTAGAAGGACCTCGTATGTGGTTCGTCCGGCTGTAACGCCAAGTGGCTAGAATGAAAACTTCGGGACTCATTTTAATTGTTACTTCGGTATTCATTCGCTATTGAAGATCGTTGGGAATATGTTGGAGCGATCTACTGCGGAAGCCCCACCGCATTTCTGGTTCTTCATAGACGCATAACTGGGGACATGATTTAGTGTAACCGATATGATCAATCTCGGTGCGATGGGACTTGTGTTACATTTTTACCTTACATTTTTCGACATAGTCTTTTGGAGTACTTCGCCTTTGCGATGGCGTGCACACAGCGGCTTCTATTTGAGTGTGTGTAGACACATGGCACTGACTTCAAGCAGAAGTGGTGATTCGCGCACATCCCATGGAATGACCACTCGTCCCCCGGGCGTTTCCGCACAGAGCAGTCACCGTTGTGGGCGCTCGTCAGCGCAAGCCGATCTTTTCATAGATCCATGTGGCGTAGGGAGACACTCTCGTGAACACGGTCGGGTACTGTGCCGTGCCGCTGCAAGCCACGCCGAAGCTGTAGAGCCCGATAAGAGTCCAGTGGCCCCTGTCTTTCACCATCAGTGGGCTTCCAGGTATTCCCTGATGAGGCGTACAAGGTCGGAAAGAAAAGAAATCAGTGTAGGTCAAGGCGGCCAGTTGCGACATGTTTGTAAAGCCTATAGGCCAACACTGCAGCCCTAAAATGCTTCCCCATGACGTATGAGCCAATACCACCAAATTACAAAGACCGCAGGACTTCCCCTTTTTTCCCATTTTGTAGCGAGATCATTTATCTTCCATCGAAAGGAATATAGGCCTTAAAAGGACCATAAATATAGGGTGCCGAAGTCTGCGATTTTATGTGCGCAATCGCTGGGTACTGCCCAAGGAACGCCCCCCCCCCCCCCCCCACCCTCCCTCTCCCCTGCAAAAACAGTTGGAAAGTGTTAAGTATTAGCCGAGTTATCCTTCACTAAAGTGCCATTTACAAGGCCTGGGGCTTTCGCTGTTTTCCCCCTTCTCAAAGCAATGTGGATGCTACGAGCCCGCCCGCTCGGAGCGGGACCCTTGTACCCCAGAGATACGCCCAGTCATTGGCTCCGGTCATCAGTACGTCACGCTTTTAAATGCAGAGCATTTCTTAGCCTCGCCTCTTCCTGCGTCGGACGGCGTCCACAGCTCCGCGTCCGCACCAGGTGCGCCTCTCCTCCTTCCCTCCTCTCTATCAACAGCAGCTGGCGCGCGCATGCGTCGTAGTCAGCCCGTTCGCTCCGTCGCGGTCTCGGCGTAACAGGTGCGGGATAGCAGCGCGGTGAAGCGTGGAAGAGCGCGCGCTGCTGGCGCAGCGCGCCAGCAGCGCGCAGCCCTTGTTGCGCGCAGCCAAATTCTTTCTCGCTTCCACATTGCTCGCGCGGGCGTGAGATTTTAAAAAATGGGGGACTTGACGTTTGGGACAAGATAGGGCGGGCCAAAGACAACACGCTCGCCCACAACGAGCTTTCGAAGACGGCCCGTTTGCCTTTTTTGAATGCGGCGCTGTTGTTGCAAACAGGCCCTTCCGTGGCCAGTTGGCGTAGAAAGCACTGGGCTTAGCATCGGAGCAGTTATTTGATCGCCGCTTTCACTAGCAACGCGAAGGATGATCCTTGTGGGAATTTTTCACCACACAATCATCTCCTTTTACTAATGTGTAATTTTTATTTCGCCTGGCGTTCGTTCTGGTGAGCGGCGACGAGCTGCAGCTGCCGCCTACATCTGTCCTTGCGGGCGCACCGTGCGGGCAGGTCCTCACGGCCGTCGTACGAGGAGAGTGTCCGCCCGAAGAAAATATTGCCCATTTTTTGAAAATATTACCCTTTTTTTTAACGTCTTCTCAAATACATCACCTCAGCCTGAGCTTTGCACGACGGATGGCATTGGTCTCTGCAAAAATACGCCCCGGCGGAGAGATGCTCGCAGACACAGCGAACAGGGACAACATCGACTAGAAGCGGCCCACACCGCCTGAACCACCAGCGTCTCCCCGCGTACCTGGAGGCATCGGCTGGCTCCATAATTTGATGAAAGCTGACAATAGCTACGCCATAGTATCAAGCAGCTGCTATGTGCTGCGTCAAAGTAACCGGGATGCGTCAAAGGCGCATTGAATGGCGACAAGGAGTCAGATGCGAACAAGGAAAGTATGAAACACCTTTCTTGAATACCTGTGTATACCGAGAAGTGTGCAGAGGTGTAATATTTGGTAGATATTGTCGCGAACGCGTAGACTAGCGATTTTGCGTGTGAAATCGGGTCGGTGCGCCACAAATGCAGCGAAAACAGCATAACTGCGAATATCAGAGCCCTTAAGATTAAGGTTTCGGTATTTGCGCCTGGACGAATTTTGATGACATTTAGATTGCTGATGAAATTTCTGGCCATCTCTTTAATGTAGCGCTTTATCAACAGTGCACGTTCGCCAGGAAAAAATCATGCGCCCCTCCGTCTAACGACGATGATGGTTGAACTGGGAGCTTTCTTGGGAAGGATTCCTTCGTTGCTGTGCGAGTTTGGACTTTGACTCATTGAGATATTACTTCGAATTTCCCGCAGTTCAGACATTTGATCACAGTGGCTTTGACTCTTACCCTTCGCCATTTGATTTCGCGAAAAGAAAGCTTCACGTTCAACCATCGTCGTCGTTGGACGGAGGGGTGCATGATTTTTTCTGTCTAATATTGCACGTCCATACACCCGTGTCCAAGTCCGAGCTGCTCTGACGGTGTTGGAATAGCACAATCGGATAGGCGTCGCCTTCATAACGCGAGGGACCCAAGTTCGATTGCGACCACTGGAAGCGTTTTTTCCTTCCCTTAAACCCCCTGTCATGATCATTGTCAGGGAAAGTTGGCTTTCCTGTAGTGAGTTTTGTGGAGCGCACAGACGCCACCAGTGAAACATAGAAAGCTTCACATTAAAAAAGATGCGTACATACATGTTCCCAGAAACGTGTGTTAGTTCGCGGCCGTGGTGAAAATTTGGGGGTACTGCTATGGTGGTACTGCTACTATTGTATCATCGTTGTGATTTTGAGCGTTCCCCATTACTATTCATGCGACCCTGAAAAGTGTTCTCGGGCTCAGCGGGCTACACTGGCGTGAAAGGAATATTCGACACCAACAGCTTGATGCGTAATGCTGTGTTAGACTACAGTATTAAGTATTCAGAGTGGTATTAAATTCAAACACTGAATATATGTAGTGAAGTGGGTATTTAATACCACACTGAATACTGAATATCTCTGCTGGGGACTCTGTAAATGAATCTCGCATGCAGATACATACCTATTTACCGATCACTGCAATATTTTTTACGAGCAGAGGCCAGAATGGTACCTTAGACAGTCAATACAGCAATCAAAATCATGTATCACACTAACACTGAACGTATAAATGTGTAATAAGAAAATTGCGTGTTTTACGGCCCATTTTTGATCAATAATGGTGCTATGTTAGCTTTAGAATGGATGGAGCCTTCATTTTAAATTTGCCTTTGCTTTCGCACCGCTCGTTCTCGTAAATGAAGAAGGGAGCCGGTTTTAGCCTACGAAGTACAAATTCATGAGGAATGTTTTCACCAATGACCCATCACAACTCGTCCATGCAGAAAATGATTTATCAGAAGTAATTGTCTCTGATAAGCTGAAGCAGAACGCCCCAGAAGCGTTGAGCGACCAGTAGGTAAAGCGGTAAAAGTAGGCGCTTTTCGCAGATTTCCGCAGACTCCTTCTCGCATAGCACGGAGAATGGATGGAGCCTTAGCACTCACCACGCACTCGTCACCGATGTTGGTAGTCAGCTGCGTACACACGAAGTCTTCGTCGCTGATGCCCGCAGGGTACGGGGACAGGTCGACGCCGGCGTACGTGTTGTTGCAGTTGGACACAGGGATCACTCGGTAGTTCTTGTCCGCCATCGAACCCGGGCGGAAGTCTGCGAACAGGCCAGGCAGCCCAGAAAGAACGGACACCACAGTGAGCGAACGATGTTTAGACCGGTACGTCGTACCGGTAATTAAGTGTTGCCGAATGTGGCGCTTGCGTGACGTCCCTTTTCGAACTCGAGCATGTATTGTTTTCCTCACTCCGGTTCGGCGTCGCAGCTGTTCCTTCGCGGACACTATAGCACGTGTGATGTTCGTCACCATCGTAGACTGATTTAGGGAGTTTTATCGTATAATATTGGTGTAAAAATATCATCCACCACCACTAGCCGTGTTAACAAAAGGATGTGAACTGCGGGACTGCGGGAGCGGGCTTTTCTGTGAGACAGAGTATAAATGAACGAAGCGATCTAGAGTTACCGTGATTATTACGGCGTATTCGAAAAACAAAATCTGGCATATACTGCCACTCAACGTGCTTTTTCACAATCTCAGGCCATATATATATATATATATATATATATATATATATATATATATATATATATATATATATAAAGTGGTGAAATTGGCAGTCAAGAAAACCTCGGAAATCAAAGGGGAGGTTGTGGTGGGTCATAGAAACAGATGAAGAATTTTTTGAGTCAGAAAGAAACTGGTGAACATTTTTTTTCACCACTTTCTTTCTGACTCAAACAATTCTTCATCTGTTCCTATGACCCACCACAACCTCCCCTTTGCTTTCCGAGGTTGTCGTGTCTGCCAACCCTTATTTCTGTCTTAATTCGAGCCCCTCATTTCCCATTTTCTGATTCGCTACGTGCATAGCGAGGGCCTCTGTTCTGGCAGTCTTTAGGCCAACGTAGGTGGAGGTCATTCTGTGCCAATTTATGTCCGATGACGTCAACAAGCAAAGTGTGGGATACGATTCGCGCTCTTCGATCACCTGTGGCAGCAAGAATGCCTTTTCATGGATTAGCGCTATACAGAGGATTGTCCGAAACAGCTGTTGCAGATGAATTTTGTGCATGGATTACGAGGCCTTCAGAGGCAATGGCCTGTGATGAGTTTATCACATCTCGCAATGCCGCTAGGTCATTATTCCAGAAGTACAGGACATCATGTCACGCAGAGCTTGATGACGCGTTCTCGCTGACTGAGCTCGAAGAAGCACTGCGAAGGAGTCGCCGCAATGCCGCCGCTGGACCAGACAATGTCACCTACGCTCTCCTTTGCAATCTTGGTACCCGCATGACCATCCATCTGCTACATTTATTCAACGAATTATGGAATTCTGAGGAGATCCCCGAGTCTTGGAAGTTATCGAAGATTGTACCTCCCCTTAAGCCAGGAAAATCACCACGAGCGATCGACTCGTTTCGACCTGTCAGCTTGGCCAGTTGCGTAGCCAAGCTATATGAGAGGCTAATCTTTTATAGATTAATTTGGTTTTTAGAAACATCTGGGTCTTTTCCATCATGTATTTCAGGATTCCGGCCACGTCGGTGCACTATGGACAGTGTCCTAGACCTGGTGACGTCCATTGAACAAGAGCGCTATCAAGGAAACATGAAAATAGCTGCTTTTCTGGATATTAGTCGAGCATTCGACACCGCAGGTCATTACCACATTCTTGAAGGCCTTGTCGAAATGGGAACTCGTGGCAAAATACTTCGTTGGATTGAGAACTTCTTGAAGAACAGAAGAGTGTACATGTGCACCAGTCAAGGAGATAGCCAACAGCATGCAGTGGAACAAGGGGTTCCTTAGGGAAGCGTGCTAAGTACGCTGTTGTTTAATGTTGTAATGGCGAAGTTGCCAGCGTTGCTTTCCCCGCAGCTGCACGTAAGCATCTACGCTGATGACATTTGCATTTGGTGCAGCGGTGCTTGTTACTTGTCGATTCAAGCTGACCTCCAAGCTGGCATTGACAGCATTGAGAAGTTTCTACGTGCGCGAGGAATGGATGTCTCTGCAACGAAATCCGGCGTGCTTGCTTTCACGCGAAAGAAGTTGCGTGGATTACGGCTCACCATGGGTGGTCAGGAAATACCTCGAGAAAAATGTCACAAGTTTCTTGGGATATACATTGACACATCGCTCACGTGGTGCCGACATATGGATTATCTGCAGGTAAGGGCATCACGTGTAGTCCACGTTTTGCGTTACCTCACAGGCACCCGATGGGGCTGTTCGTCCGATTCTATGCTTCGACTGCATGCTGCACTTGTCCGTCACGCCGTTGCCTATTCTATACCTGTTCTGCATGGCCTGTCAAATCGTCAAGAGCAGCGACTGCAAGCATTGGTAACCAGAGGCCTCCGTCTCTGCCTCGGAGTGCCCAGGCCAACGTCGGGAACCATGGTTCTCGTGGAAGCAAGAGAGCCACCCGTAAATGCTTTGCGCGTGCAGGAGGTGCGCCGCCATTACCTGCGCCTGACTACGCAGCATAACTCGCACCCTTTGGTTTCCCGTCTCCAACAGCGTTCAGCGTCAAAGGTTCATCAGGCCATCTTTGGTGATGTCATGGCCCTGCCCGCTGTATCTCAATGGCAACACAGCACTGGGTCGCCTCCATGGACTGTTTCCTGCATTGACACCAATGCTGATACCCCCGGGATGCCCAAAAAACAATCTATATCTACAGTGGCAGCACGGCAGATGACGCTCAATTACATGCATGAACGTTATGCTTATTATGTGCATATATATACCGATGGATCGTCGACAACCGCGTCGTCGTCGTCAGCTTTCACAATACCGAGTCTTCACATCGATCCGGGGGTCAAGCTCTCGCACCCTACATCGTCGACGGCTGCAGAGCTTTACGCAATATATCTTGCAGTCAAATTTATCGCTACAATGACTTCACCGACTAAATGGGCACTTCTCACAGATTCAAAAGCGGCTCTTCAAGCCCTAAATCCAATTGCGGCTTACAGTCATCAGAATATCTTGGCAAGACACATCTGTGATGTGATGGCAACTGAAATAGGAAAAACTCAGAAAATAACATTTCAGTGGATTCCCGGGCACATTGGAATAAGGAAATTCACGAGCTGACCGACTAGCAGGAGCCGCTCATTCAAATTCCACGTGTAGCGCCGTGCCTTTTACCAGAGGTGATGTTAAAAATTACTTGAAAAAACTAAGGACACACATTACTTTGGAAACCAGGTTGACCGATAAATATCGTTCATCGCTGTTATACCAAGTGGACCCGTACCTTACATACCCGTGTGCGTCTCATCTGGGTCGTTCGGTCGACACGTTAATACATCGCCTTCACCTTGACGTGGCCTACACCACGAAATTTCTTTACCGTATTCGATTCGCTGATGACACCTGCTGTGCTTGTGGACAGACACCAAACTGAAGATGTGCATCATGTCCTGCTTGAGTGCCCTCTATATGCGACCGAGCGGAAAAAATTAAGTGATAAGCTTAACCTGCTATCTCGGACACCCCTATCCTTGCCGAAACTGTTGGGTCCGTGGGACAATGTACGCAACCAAACGAAAGCCTTCCTTGCCTTAAAGTAGCCATGAAGACAAAACACAACCTTGGTTCATTCAAAAGATTGTCTCGTTAGAATCATACTGACACCACTTTTAACGTAAACTTCGCTCAAATAAGCTACATAATTAGGAAAAACGGGAATGGTCATGCGACCCACCAGCTCATTTTCCGCAACAGAACCTATGTCGTCACATGAGCTAAGCTCTGCGATTGGCGGAGGCTGGCAGAAGCAGACGCAAATTAGGTAGAACTTACAAACTAGACGAACGAGCGATTTGCGCTTAAATTTAGGGCACATTCTTTACAAAGCAATAAGAATGATGGGACAAACAGTGGAAGTTACGAAAGCACATGTAAACATAGAAGTACTGATGCGTTCTGCTGTTCGTACTGCGCACAGCATGCTTGGTTTCGCTGCACAGCACTACGGGGCTTGGGGTTGTCTCAGACGACACTGGCCGATTGACGCAAGCAACGGTGTCTTACGTGACCCCATTTGTCGAGCGAGCACTGTTTCAGGGAACGAATATGTTCTCCCAGAACAAAAACAAGCCAGGTTTAAATGCGGGCAAAAACAAACCAAACGCTTGCCACGGTATGGTGGTGCTATCTAGGTTACGGAACGTAAAGAAACGCGGGAACAAACCAACACCGCTGTACCAACACCGGGTGGAGACAACCTTTGAACGGTCCCGTGCCGCCGCAATTGGGCCAACGGGCTCAACGCGTTATTCTTTTCGTTTCCCACGAGACCTAGCAACGCGAAATAGACAATATGATTCAAACTTCCTCAATAAACCGCGTTGCGGCGATAATTTTAGCGCGGTTTTGACACAATGACTTGCTTCGGCGGCGAGCGAGCAACCGAAAATGGCGGTGCCAGCGTATACGTGTCTCTACCCTGTACGGCGGATGCGTGAATGAAGGTACTCTAGGCTGCAGAGCGGTCGGTTTCAGTGATGTCACTTGGGACCACGAAAACGCACGATTGAGCGGGAAAATCAAAATGTTAACCTAAATTGTTTAATTTATCAGTGAATAAAGCACCGTTTGTATCTGGACAAGCGCTGGGGGCACTATAAAACACGAAATCTTCCGAATAAAACCAACTTGCATTTTCTCTTCATGGCTCCTTTAAGGGAATTTTCTCGAATGACGAAGATGTGTGAACACTATTAAATGCGTGCACTTTCTTCTGAAACGCTCTGAAATGGGTGTGGAAACACACAAGGGTGTTATGTATACTGGCGAAACTATCTGTGTCGCGTCGTGGTTGTCGTCTGTATATAGGTGTGTATAGTTATCTTAATTTTGTTTAACTATATTCCACTGATGTAAGAAATCATGTGTATATATATATATATATATGGGTGTGCTTTTGTACTACACAAAGCAAGTAGTTACTGAGTGCGCATCTTTCATCCGCTGCTGTCTCAATGTACTTAATCTAATCCCTTGTGGTTCCTTA
Source organism: Haemaphysalis longicornis (assembly GCF_048455015.1). NCBI lineage: Eukaryota > Metazoa > Arthropoda > Arachnida > Ixodida > Ixodidae > Haemaphysalis > Haemaphysalis longicornis. Next base: position 1,640,028 of record NW_027526203.1, read on the forward strand.
GAGCATGTATTGTACCTTTTGTATACTCCAATGCCTGGAGTAGCCAGCTCCTGTTTGACTTGGAGCTAAACTCTCCAATAAATAATTATTTCTCTCTCTCTCTGGCAGTCTTGGTGCCAAAGGTAGGTTAAGAGGGTTCAATGCTGGTCGACCACTCTCGACGTGTCGTAGACACTCGAATCACGGCCCGGGGGTTAAAAAGAAGGTCCCCTTCACCCCGAGTAGTCCGAGTGGCGCTGGCTACCACCCCCAAGTGCCGGAAACAAAAAATACCTTAACATAAATACCCGAGAAAGTGGTGGGGAAACAGCCCCGCCGGTAGCATAGTGGTTATCGCACCAGACCGGTGTTCTGGAGGTCGTGGGTTCGGATCGCACCCGGCGGGCATTTTTTCACCACTTTCTTTCTGTCTTTCCAAATCGAAATTTTTTATCTGTTTCTATGACCTACCACATTCTCCCCTTTGCTTTCCGAGGTTTTCTTGACTGCCAACTCTTATCTCTCTCTCTCTCTCTCTCTCTCTCTCTCTCTCTCTCTATATATATATATATATATATATATATATATATATATATATATATATATAGTGTCCGCACACACCTAAGCACTTCTGGTGGGTTGTGAATGCGAAACAATGATTGCCGAGTTGAACGCCTCAGACGCACCGCTTCCGCCTTATTTCTGTACTCGGGCATTACCCGGCTCGGAGGGCATGCATAGAGAGGCCAGAGTTTTGCTGGTTTGCTGTAAAAATCAGTGCAATACCAAGTGCCAAGTTGGTCCTCCGCCGCCGACCCATGGAGGTGGAACAAAGGTTTCTTGCCCCCGCAACGAAAGTGGGCGTAGTCTCTCCACCTCCCAAACACTGGACGCGCTTTCTTCAGCAAGGCGCTCCAGTGTAAGAAAAAGATAACGGCAGAGTATGCCCTGGCAGCTCAGCTGTCTGTATCGAGCCCTATAGGTGGACGTGAGAACGACAAAGGCAGCAACAAAGCGAAGTGCGCTCACCTCTTTGCCTGTTGGACCAGCTGACGGCGTCGAGTACGCTTCCGTTGAGCACCAGCCTGGCATCCAGCACAGTGGGTAGGCACACAGGCGCCAGCTGGCTGGCAGACAGCACGGGTTCGAAGCGCACCACGGCCAGGTCGTGGTAGCCATCCGGAATGCGGAAGCTCGGGTGCGGCTCCACGCTCGTGACCCGGCGAAGCGGCTCCGGGCCGACCATGTTCAGCATCACGGCGCTGCTCCGGCTGCGACGTCGGCGCGGTTCTCAAAAGTGCGCCTCTTGCTTTGTCTCCGTAACTGAACAGTCAAGCGTCCTTCGCAGCCCCCAGGAGAAGGCGGTTGTACTACCACTGGCATTCTTTATAAGCTCAGGATGGAAGGAGAGGATAAAAAGGCAAGCGCAGAAACTTGTCCAGTCGTAAGCAGACCGGTAGAAAACTGGGAATGTGACATGCGTTATTTCTGAATGAACAATATATATCTTTGGAGGTGCATATGAGAAAAAATGGCGAAAGATTGAGGCGGTCATTATGGAGCCAGAGATGTCGCTTTTCGGACACCCGGGGTCGTGAGGTGTGCGTGTCGTTTAGGAGATAAACATGGGTCCTGCTCTGGCAGTATATCCATCCGGTAGGCGACGACGGAATTCTCAGTGCAGAAATTCCAGCCCTTTGCGCGTTACATAACTTCGTAGATTCTGCCAACATGAGGGCGCAAAAACAATCTCTATAAATAGTGAAATTCCACCTTTCTAGAAATACTAGGCTGATAAATACCTTTTTGTTTTTTCACTAACAGAAGCAAACACGAGCTTTTGCAGAGCCCGCGCGTAAGGTTTAGGGCATACGCCTTCTATAATGTATTCGGCATTAGGGTTAGTCAAAACAAATACAATTTGCGCATTCTTTCTCATTTAAAACCAACATATAAAGTTAGGGTAGTAGCGGAGAGACTTCGTGACATGTGTACGTATGGAACGCACAAAAGGTCTGTGGGAGCCAGGCATACATCACTAAAGGTAGACAAGATGTTGTTTGTTTAATGTAATACACAATATGTAATGCTAGTCATACTGAAATGGAAGTCCGCTGGCAACAAGGTGCCCGCACAAGCATTTCAGCTCGTCTACAAAACCACTTTCGTCTTTCTCTCTGCGAAACCTTGGCGACGATCCAAAAATAATGGCTTTGCCGCATGTCACGTACACTTTTCTGTCTTCTCCGCATGGCGTGTGTTTTGTTGGCTCTTTCACGAACAGGTAAAATTGTGCGAGAAAGCTAGACAGACAAAAGCGCACGGAACAATGGTGTACAGGACAGTCGAGCTGCAGAAGCCAATTCATATGACGACAGCACATGACTTTCATATCTTGTCGCCGCCGTTCTTTCTAGTGCACTGCTCTCAGCTTTCCAAGCGCCGCTCAGGGTAGAAGTCCCGTATAAGTTCGCAGCCTTTTCCTAATACACCGGGCACCAACATGGTAGCCATGGAGACATCAGTACAAGCTATCTATACGTCACCTGCCAACATCGCACCCCCCCTCCCCCCCCCCCCCCCTCTTGCACGCACTCCTCTGGGTGGATGGCCGGCATATTTATGGTTCAAACCCACTGGATTCTAATGTGAACTGCTGGGCATCACTGTGCCTTGCTCCATCGTAGCACTGTAGGCAGGGTGTGTTACCTGGAGGCCCCGTATCTCGAGGCGCTTACTTAAAACTGGGGAATAGGGTTAGTCCGACAAACAAGGTACTTTTTTTTTAGCTAACAGGCGAGAACAAAGCGAGCCACAGATCGACGATTAAGGGTGACAAACCTCGCTTCGTACCCCTCTTTCGGCCTAGCACTTATCTGGAGTCATGAAAGACCTCGCTCAGCAACAAGCTTTGTTATCTAATCTAGCTTTTTTGGCTTGCTGGTAAACGGCAGTTAGTCGCATTTTGCCTCGGACAGTGTTGCTGTAGCAATGTGTCAACGTACTCGCTATTGGTTGAGCTCGACAAAGATGCTTACGCGTGTGCTCGCTATGGTTGTCACCGCATCGCTTACCCCTTGTCTGGTCCAAAACACTGGGCTGCGGTGAGAACGTGCTGCTGGTCCAGCAACACGCCGGCACAACGCCTCGCTGGGTTCGCTTGGTCTACCAATGACGCCTGCACAGAGGGCGTGTTGGTTAGGGTACGGTAACGATCAGTTACTAAGCCGGCAAAACAACAATCACGGGGTATAAAGTGAAGGCGAATGCCTATTTGCACATTTTCTTGATCGGCCGCTCAACCGTCTTTTGAACTCTGCGGCCGCGCCAGTTACCAGTTCACCAACCCCCTGGACAGCACGCTCCTAATCTCGTTCCGCTCACTCGCCATTGCCACAAGCCTCCTGTTCGCCCGGTCGGTAGCTTTTCTCCTCAAAGCGGTTCATATTGGGGCCGCGGCAGCTGCTTACCCTCCTCCGGCGCTGCTGTTTCCCTTTGCCAGTGCGCTCTTATTTTCTGTACCTCAAAACAATTTTCTGTGCCTCACAACACTTTCCTAAAAAAGGGATCAAAGGCCTTCGCAGTAAAAATTAACGGATGACTACACGAACTTAATACGATTATTCAGCACTGGACCCGAAAGCTTCTGCCACCTCCGGCATAAATTAATAAATGATCAGAAATTGCCATTGTAATTATGAGCTAGCGCTGCACTAGCTTCCCTCGATGGTGCTCTCTTTTGCTGCCTGCTATGCATCAAAAGCGCACTTGCTGCAGCGCACGATTTAACGCATGCCGGTTACAGATGATACCCATGACCACTTAGGCATCGGGAAACAGCGAGTTACGCAGCACTTTATTAGCCTGCTTTTCCCATTTTTTTCCCTTTGTAAAATGTTTCAGCGCCTCTTGAATGCTTATCACATTTATATGTCATTTCGTTCCACATCGCCTCTGCGATATGGTTGGTTTTCGTTGCGCAGATCAGGGAGCGCACAAGCAGAAGGCACCGATTTACCATCCACGGCCAGGAACCTTCGGACGACGACTGCGGGTGCTGTTGCCGCTGCTGCTGCTGCTGCGGCGGCGGCTGCCGGCCGCTGAGGCGCTGCCGCGGGAGCAGGACCACCGCGTTGTGCGGCCTCCGCCTGCTCAGTCCAGGTCTCCGAATCCTGCGGGCGTCCAGAGAGTAGACGGGCTCATCGAAGAGCAGCCGCGCTGGCCGCTGCCGGGACTCGGTAGGCTCGGGTCGCAAGCCGCATGTCCTGACCGGGGGCGGGCCACGGTCTGCAGGGCCACGGCGCAAGGATTAAGGCCCCGCCAGCGCTGTCGCGGCGAGGAGTCGCGCCTGACGCCACGACGGAAGGATATGGCACATGGGGGACTGCCATGCTGGGATGCATGCTATCAAAAAACTAGTGGTTGGCGCGGTGAGCTGCCGCCATGCGATTGCGTGTGTTCGCGCGTCCGTACACGGGGCGTTCCAGCTACTTTTGCGACAAGTCTTAATACAACAATGAGCGATAACACTTGGACATTACAGAATGAAGATCGCATTGCGTGATGCCCCAGTGCAACCGCACTTTGTAGTCTACTCGAATAATGGGCCTTGTAATAATTCACTGAATTTACTCCGTTCATGCAAGTAACTAATCATTTTGGTGCATTGTTGACAAACTCTCTTGCAGGAAATGTTTTTCGCACAGTTCTTATTTCTAGCACACACACCGGGTCATCACCCAAGCGGGAACAAGTCCCCTTGTTGGCCCCAAGTGTGCCGACATGCCAGTCCACTATTGTCTCGACCGAATAAAATACCCGGAACCGCAACCACAAATATCGAGAGATAAAGCCATCACCATTTGAGGACTGCAGACAAATGCATATTCACACAGCACCGTTCTTTATACCCCCCCCCCCTTCAGTACACCTGTAATTCCTGTCCTCTTTGCATTCTGCACCTTAAAGGAGCCATGAAGAGAAAATACAACTTCGTTTAATTTGAAAGAACGAGGATTCAGTATCTCACTCAGCTCCATTAGAGCCACAAAAGATGTTTTTTAACGAAAAAAAAAGCAAGAAGTATTTAAAAACTTTCAAATTTTGCGCCACAGTGACGTGTTATGGAGCAAGAATGACGTCATACGGGCCAACAATAAAATATAATTTTCAGTGAGTTAACTGCACGTTAGCATTCAAGTGATGCGGTAAAATGGAACTAGAGGCCCCATTACAGACGTCCAGTCATGTGTCGTCGCGACAGGTCTCTTAGGCGGCCGCCAATCGCACAAACAAGGTTCCGTGACGTCATAGAAAAGTTGCGGGAAATTGGCTAGGGGGTCGCGACTGCTTCAAACGTTTTCTTTAATATCTCCGTTATTTGTTCGAAGATTGCGATGATATCGGTATCATTGTTATCGGGACTAAGCAGTCTTTCTAATAAACCCAACTTGTATTTTGTCTTCATGGCTCCTTTAAAGGGAAGGTGAAGCGGTTTTAGAATTAAAAGAAAAGTTGACTAGCAGCAAGTACACATTGAATAGTTCATGTGTACGAAATATTTTCGCAATACATGCAATAGAAGCGGCGCAATGCGCAAACAAAAGTGGCCTGATGCCCCGCCCCCATCTCGCCGGGCGATGCCGGAAGACAGAAGAGCGCGGGCGAAAACCGGCTGAAAAACGTCATACCTGGACTTCCGGCCGGATCGGCCGCCTCGGCCATGCTCTTTTCGCCGTGTTTCCTTATGAATGATACTTGTTGTTGTTGTGGTTGATAGCACTCATTTGTACAATTTTCGTGTTCAAAAAGTATGCACGAACGCCAAACGAGGCATACGTTATCATGCCGTATTCCTAAGCAGAATAATGCCACGCCGGGATGCTTGATAACATAAGGAAGCGACAGCCGAGGTGGCTGTGCTTGATGACAGAGCATATACTACACTACGTTAAATACTTTGTAAACCGCTCCAATGCGTTTTTTTTTTTGATGCGACGGACGTGAATGTTCACATTAGGTTCTAGATTTAGGAAGGATGGGGAATACTGCTGTACTTTGGCCGGGGATGTTTCGTTCCATTCCAGAAACCAAGTCACATTTGTTCAGGAAATACTTGTTTCGTTAAACTCGTCGGTTTTCTTTCCCTATGGGCTCAGGACAGTGTTCAAAAAAACAATTTTTTGGCGAAACTAAAACAAGAGGCCAATCCTGATAGAAGTTCTCTCCCGGCTAAGAGGTAAACAGTATTCCTACAAAGTAAAAGAACCAAGACAACCAGATTACTTATTTTGCAAGATGCATGTCACGATAAGGTGATGTTTGTCTGGAACTAAAAAAAAAACACCACTCCGAACCACCACGGTGCCATAATTTGTGTTGACTGCGGGGGCCTAATTTTTTGCCCAAGATTCCGTATGGCTGCATATTATAACCTCGCAAGCACTTGTTGTCACTGAAACTCAAGTGTGCTCCAGTGATAGTCGATCGGTGATATATATAATGATGATACTAAAAAAATTAGGAGCGAAGAGTAAATATACGGCCTCTGTCCGACTAGCGCGGTAAATGCTTAAATCTAGAAATGCTGAAACAGGCCAACGATTCATTATCACAAACGTTTGGTGATTGTTACCTAAAGTAACGTAACTACAACGTAACTGCCTTGTCCGACTGGTCTGTTAATTATAACGAGGTGGCCGTAATATTGTAGCAGAATGCGCAACGCACAAGCGAAAATCAAGCCCTACTACAGCCAATAATGCTTAGCAGGCACTAGTATGCTGCAGTGTTTTCAGAATAAATGCATGTGAAGCAGTAAGTCGCCACTCATCGAAGTGCAGCTAGCAATCGCGGAGGCGCCGTAGCGCCGCTGCCGAAATGGCGCGCGCGTGTGGGTCTGTGTACGGGGATGAGTAACGGGGCTGGGGTGGGCGACAACGAACAAAGGAAGTGCGGAAGCAGAGTCTGCTTGTTGGTTTATGCGTGTACCGGCAAGATGTGTCTCGCATATACGTTTACAGCGCATGAACGCTATTTTTTCGCGCAGTGCACGTACGTGCTTTTCGCTTGTAGATTGTTTATAAAACGCCCATTAATCTTCGGCATAAATGGTTTTGTGTAAAGAAACAGTTAAGGCAGTACCTAATATTAACATAAGGTATAAAATCCCCCTATGCTGGTTGCCTAATTCAAAAATATTTTGATGGAACCCACTAGTCGACGTCACAGTCACTGCTTTGGGGTTCTCTGTCGTGTAAAGCAAATTTAAGCTCCAAGATAATTGAACCAACAGCACGGGAAATTATAAAACAAACTTCCAGTCATGCGCGGAAATTAAACTGCAAGCTAAATTGCCGCGAAGGCAACCGTGCGATCGTTCGCAATGCTTCCGACAACCCGCGCGGCCGATGGGTGTCCTCCTTTGACGTCATGACGAGCGCAACCAATCAGGGGCGTCAACAGACGAAAAGCGCGCGTCTTTCAAACGGGGCCGCGCTTTTTGCAAGATAAATGCCACTTCGACTCATGTACGATAAATTTCAATGTGATATTCGGAATCAGCGCGCAAGAAACTATATAACTGTTAATCTAACTCAATTTTTTTGGAAAGCGCTTCAGCTTCCCTTTAAGAACAGCCTTCTTTGCATTCTGTACCTTCCGCGAGTTCGTGCTCTGCGGAAAAAAATGTGGGACGCCGCAGCTGCTTTTCGTGATATAGGGTGTTCTACTAGTTTGAGGTTTAATTACATTCTAATAAACAAAGCTCGGTGCAACTGGGATGAAACACTGAATTCCCTTGTCAAAGCACCTAGTTTGGCAAATAATTCCGATGCGATGCCGTCCCCGGCTGCATCCGGTTCGGAACTGCGTTCCTCTCCTGGTGAGCAGCGCCTGTTGTCTCCGGTTGACGTCGTCCCGGGAGGAATGAAAATTTCGTCCTTCTAAATTTAAATGCTAGGAGCGTAATAAAAAAATTGCCTAGCCTTCTCTCCCTTGTCTCAGCGTATTCGCCTCACGCCATCGGCATAACCGAAACGTGGCTTCATGATGGTATCCTCGATTCCGAGTTCACTCCCCCAGGGTACACAGCAGTTCGCACCGATCGACTCGTGGGGAAAGGAGGTGGGGTTGCTCTTCTCATCCGTTCGGACTTAAAATTTGCTGTGATTCCAGGCCCAGCCGACACCGAGTCTGTTTGGTGCAAGATTTGCCTCGAAAAATGTGCAATTGTCGTTAGCGTTTTCTATCGGCCTCCTGCCTCGAGTATTGAAACATTACAGATTCTTAATAACTTCATGTACGAGCGTAATTTTAGTGCATCGAACTTCATTTGCATGGTTGATTTTAACGCCCCAGGAATCCACTGGCCTTTCCTTACGTGTGATGGTCGCGAAATTAATATTTGCAGAGAACTTATCGGCTTTACAGTATCTTTGGGCTTAACTCAAATTGTTCATGGTGCCACCAGGTTGAATGCTGTTCTCGATCTCGTATGTTTAAGCTCCCCCCTTTCGGATAAAGGCTTTAACTACGAAATAATTGGTGGCCTGTCTGACCATCAGGCTGTTCTCGTTTCCCTTGCCTGCGTAACCAATAAACCGCGAAATGTTTTCACTTCGTTTCCTGACTTTGAACATGCGGATGACCTTTCTGTTTTAGACGCTTTGGCCGATGCGTACGATGATTTTGTGCTACTCAGCACTTCAGGAGACATTGATACACTAACTGCCACTTTTGAAAAACTGGTAAAATCATGCATTTCAGAGTTTATCCCTACAAAGACTAAAAAGAAAAACACTGATGTTCCCTGGATGAACCGCGATCTTTTACACGTATGTCGTAAAGTCCGGAGACTTCGGCGCTGCAAATCATCTACAAATCCAGAAAGTATTATCAGGTTTACCGAGGCCAAGCGGAAACTTCGAGAGCAGCAAAATATAAAGATTTTTTTTTTTGTGTTCACCTTCAAAGTTTGCTATCCGACAATCCCCGCAAGTTCTGGCGCTCGGCCCTGCCTCGCGATGCTTCCTGCAATTCTTTCAAAATAAACGACAGAATCACTGATGATCCGGCGAAAATTTCGAACACTTTTAACTCGTTCTTTCAGTCTGTCTTTACAGTCGACAATCTGGTTGTTCCTTCTTTTTCCACCTCGAATCCAGCGTCTCCAATCAGCGATGTAGTGATCACTGAAGAGGACTTGTTAAATCTCATACTTAATTTGGACACTAAAAAGTGTAATGGACCCGATGGTATCCCTAACATGTTTCTCGTTCGCTACTCTCTTTGGACCTTACAATAATTTTCAATAAATCTATAAAATCTGGTACCATTCCCAGATCTCGGAAAATAGTACCTTTACATAAATCTGGTGACAAGCAAGTTTTCAGCAATTACAGGCCCATCTCTCTTACCCCTCATTCCTGCAAGCTATTAGAACATATTATATACAAACATATTATTGCATTTTTCGAATCTAACAATCTGTTGTCTAGCTTCCAACATGGATTCAGACGTAGTTATAGTACTGTTACGCAGTTAACCGAATTCGTGCAATTGCTAGTAACATGGACATTGGTAATCAGGTTGATGCACTATTCATTGACTTTTCGAAAGCGTTCGACACTGTACTTCACTCTAAATTACTATGTAAATTAAAGGCCATATTAAACAACCCGCAACTAGTAACTTGGATTTCTAATTTTCTTTCTGAGCGCTCGCAATACGTTTGTTATAACTCAACTGACTCCGACATTGTTAGTGTTAGTTCAGGCGTTCCACAAGGTTCTGTACTTGGCCCGTTACTGTTTCTACTGTACGTAAACGATTTGCCTAATAACGTCAGCTCTAAAATTCGTCTGTACGCGGATGATTGTGTTTTGTATGAACCCATCGACTCTCCTGAAGCCCATCATCGTCTAAATGACTCATTTACTAAATTTTGTGAATGGTGTGCAACCTGGCAAATCAGTATAAATTTTAACAAATCTGTGCTTATGTCTTTCACGAATAGTAAGTCCCCTTCCTGCTTCACGTACTCGTTTAACGAATCCACCTTAAAAAAAGTAACAGAATACAAATATCTTGGTGTTGTTCTTTCCAGCAATCTATCTTGGTCTCAGCATATTAACTTCATCTGCACAAAATCTTTAAAAAAGTTCGGTTATTTAAGATGAACACTGTCCCAATCCCCAAAAAGCACTAAATTACTAATGTATAAAACACTGATTCGTCCAGTACTTGACTACGCATGCCCCGTATGGAACCCACACAAGCAGGCTGAAATCAATAGAATTGAGGCCATTCAAAAAAAGCTATCAGATTTATTTGTAATCGCTATGATCGCTACTTTTCACCTTCCCTTGCCCTGTCTTCTCTTGAACTCACCACATTACGCATGCGCCGACTAAAGGATTCTATGAAATTGCTTTACTGTTTTATTAACTCGGTATATCGCATGTCTCAGAATACCTACACCTCATTTGCCTCGCCGTCCATAACTAGAAGTAATAATACCAAGCCTTACAATTGTCGAACCAACGCATTCAAATTTAGTTTTTTTCCTTTCACTGCCGAACTCTGGAATGGATTGCCCGGTGATACTCGCTCCCTTCCGCTGGAAAATTTTTTACTTGCCCTTGCTGATTTGCGTTAACTGTTCTTTTGTTTTATTGCTCTGTTGATCTGTTCATTTGTTATTTTTTGTTCTGTGAATGCTCACTCCTGCCATAGCCCCAAATTGGGGGCTGCAGTATGAGTAAATAAATAAATAAATAAATAAATAAATAAATAAATAAATAAATAAATAAATGAACAAATAAATAAATAAAAGGTATGGGTGTATCAACAAACTCCGGACACCACCTTCAATCCCACCCCATCGTACAAGCAGTGCATGGTGTGCCTCGTAGTGAGGTTCCGAACAGCCACAGAACAGGGAGGATTTTAGAGAAGCAAAGGTCTAGCTTTGCCTATACTGCCAGAAAAAGCGCAGTGGCCGCGTCGTGAACTACCCAGGACGCCCGCTTGATGGCGCTGTAAACACGGCTTTGTAAACATGGCGGATGCTTTTTGCACAGGCCGCTTGAGCTCCTTAATAACATGGCTGCCCTCGCACGGCGGCCGCCGGCTCGCTGCTCCATGGCCGGACTCGACTCTCCTCCCGCGCGCGAAAGGAGCGTCGAGTCCGGCCATGGCTGCTCCTGCTGGTTCCTGGCTGGCACGCTGGCCGCGTGTTTACTTGCGCCGCGCTAGTGAAGTGATGTTACGCCAGGTGACCAGATGGCCTCGACTGGCACAGACCACAGTGAGCAGCAAGTGAGAACAAATCGTTTATTGACATCCGCAAGTTTACAGAGGCCAGGACACCATTTCATTTCGATCGCTGCAATTGTACGTCGCTTTCGTGACAACATTTTTTTTGCCATAACTCGTTCACTTGCGCTAAGATTTCGAACGAAGGGCACAAATGAGGTATTGACGGCGACAACGGTTTCGTTTGCACCGTCTTTCTAGCGGAGTGCATAACACTCACCTTCTGTTGGAAGAATCAAATATTCTGGCCTTGACAGCTGTCTTCCGATTTGGAATTTCCCACATTTGTCACTCCACAAGCACTCAATTCCCGTGTTTTGCCAGTCCTCTCAACAACTGATGGACGCAAACGCACATAACAGCAATAACAGCAGTGCTCCGCGCACATAGAAACGGTGGGCCGTTGCAGTGGTTTCAATTTGAATTGGCGGCTTTGTGGACTGGAGACGAGGTGGTGCACCAGTCGGCTGTTCGTAAAAAGTTGCGTACATTTTTGCTCGACGGATGTTTGATGCGGAACTTGTTAATAATATTTTTAAACAACACATTGTAAGCGAGCTTTGTTGGCTCTCTGAGTCGCGGAATGAATGTTTTGTATTCTCTACCAAAAGTAACCTTCCGGTTGCGCCGTCTAGTGGACTTGATGGTCAAAAACTGCGCTGTAGGTTGGTCACGTGGGATGTCGATTTTTACGCCGCCTATAGGGAAGACAGGGAACGTCCGAGCTTGAGAGGCCTGGAACAGCCAATCGCAGCAAGGGATGGTGATGATGATGATATTTAGCGGCTTGCCCTTTGCAATGGGTGGCGTTGCACAGTGACCTTAGCTATAACGATGCTGTATGCTCACCTCGCCTTCAAAAAACGTTTAGTAAAAACATCTGCGTTAGTTTCGCTAAGCTTGTTCAGGTGCCTTTCTGGCTTCTCTGATTTTCTCCCATCAACATTCCATCCTTCCTTTAATAACCTATACTGCTTTCCGCTTATATCCAGGACTAAGGATTCCCTTTATCGGGCAACATCGGCCGTGATGTCTGCACCTGCTGCTCACTAAATAAAGATTTATCAGCCAATGTAACAATGCAGCTCTTTGTGTCATCTTTATGGTCCTTGTGTTCAGTCTAATTCTAATTGTGGCGCAAGGATGCCGGTGCCTACCGTAGCTCGCCCTGTACCTCCCCCCCCCCCCCCCCCTCCCTGTGACTTCTGAATGCATGCAGTGGCCATTCAGTGGGGATTTGGTGAAACTACTGACGTGCCCATCATACACTTCACAGAGTTTTCATGGGCTTGCTTGCGTGGAAGGCAGCAAGTCTACGAATAATGAGGCCCGACATACTGATAGACTGTAATCACCACTTCGATACCACGCCAGGCAAACGGGCATGCTTGCACTGCGTAAAGTAACTGCGGAGCACTTACAATATATTATGTAAAATAATTACGGGCCAGGCATGTTCTGATGCTCCTTGTCAGAAAACTTCTGCGAATTTTTGCAACGTGTACGGGTTGCCATGTCACTGAGATACAGACAAGCCGGAGATTCATGTTGGCCGCACGGACTTAGCCGTTGATGGAATTAACCGCATACGGTTGATAGAGCCTCGCTTTACCTCCTATCTGTCTCTTTCGTGCTCCCGTCGCTTTCGGCGGGTTTCGCCGTTGCCGTACGAACGGGCCTGTCTTTCGGCGCCGCTCATCGTTCGTAGCGTCATGGCATGACGAGAACTTGCCCCATCCCACTAAAAACGGAGAGAGAGAGAGAGAGAGAGAGAGAGAGAGAGAGAGAGAGAGAGAGAGAGAGAGAGAGAGAGAGAGAGAGAGAGAGAGAGAGAGAGAGAGAGAGAGAGAGAGAGAGAGAGAGAGAGAGAGAGAGAGAGATGCTTACACATATCTTGCGTTCCCTTATTCCTCCCGCGAACTGAGAAAAAAAAAAAAACTAAACTAAAAGCAGATTCGTCCGAGGCTCGCTCGACGGATGCAGAGCACATATTGAGTTTTATCTCGCGCGGTGCACATTGCAACGCTGAACTAGAAGCGGTCATCACTTAGCGGATTTTGTGAATTTTACGCAATCTTTCAAATTCAATGTGTATTTCCCAGCTGCAACAAATACTCGCGCTGATCCCTGCATGTGGGTGATCGCTTAATATGGCGCCATGAAGTTCATCTTCCGAATTTCGGAGGCGGCATGCCCCATCCGAATTTCCTTGCGGAAGCCTTGTGCACAAGGCTTCCACTGGAAGGTCTAGTGGGCCCATCAGGCTGTGTGCACACACCTCCTGGGCTCGGCAAGCGCGAGGAATATGTATGGCATCGACTGCTACTGAACGCGGCACAAACAGGTCATTTCCTCTTCAAAATTAAGCAGGCCCCTTCACCCCAACCACTTAGTTCATCATGAGAAATAAGGGAAAAAGTAGATCAGGTCATCTGCATATGCTCAAAATTCGCGGCGCCAAGGCAGGTACTGGCTAATTCTCTGTGCCTGCCGCACCGTGAATGTCTTGAACTAAGCGCAGTTTTGAGCCCACGCCAGGCCATACGGGCTAACAAAGCTCTTTTGGTGCGCTTGCGGAGCACGGGCTTGTTTAGGCGAAGTTTACTGACTAAATTTATTGCCAAAGCGTATGTATGTGTTCGAAAATTTTCCGCATCATCTCACATTTTTGAAGAGACACTGAAATGAATTTGTCAAGCTCCTGTTTTTGCTTGCACTGCGTAGACTGGGTCAAATTACCACCCTTTTCATCGTTTATCCCGTCTATAAGACGGTAATTATTTTATAAAGACAGAAAGAAGAATAACTTCTATGCACGGTCTGCGGCGGCCGCACCAACTAAAGACTGTGACGTCGGGAGCAGGTGCACCGTGATTGGACGATGTCCAAGATTAGCATTCAAACAAGTTTCGGTTTCGGTTCTGCAAAACATGCTTAACATCCGACGTTATCGTTGCATAGGCATTCTCGACCTCTCAATAATCGCCATACCGCGCTTCTGCCATGTTGTCGGCTGTAAAATGCCTAAGATAAGCCTCCCAGGACGGCTTCAAATCGTAGCAACAACTAGCCGAGGCCTACGCAGTGGATGAACCCCCTCCGCGTCACCGCAGACGCTCAAATGCCATGCACTTTTCCCCCATATTTGTAGCTTGCCTCACTCATGCCCGTATCGTAAAAAGCGTGTTCGCACCAGGCCAAGGGTCTGTTGATTCTGGCCTGTGGCCACTACCCTCAAGCAGTCGGCGCTTATGGCAACAGCACGCCAACGAGAACTCGCTAGCGCGTCAGTGTCAGTCTGCGCGCGTTCAGCGAACTGGCTCGTGGATTAGTAAACGTTACGGCCCAGAAAGTATGACCGCAGTATAGAAAACATCACCCGAAAACGAAAAACTCAACTTACAAAAAAAAAGAAAAGGAATTTACCCTCCGGGATTCAAACTTGCGACTTGCAAAATAACAAACCTAGCGCTCCAGACCACTCGGCCACATGCCATTTTTTTCTTTATTGCCTTACTTTGAACAAACAACCACAACAAAACACTACATTGATAAAACTGCTAACCGACGCTCGGGTAGCAGAAAACCAGTTAAAATTGTTTCATTCTTGTCAATGTTTCCATCACAGGCAACCATTCTGGAGGCTCAGGCTGAGCCCTCCATACTTCAATAATCAACCGAATGGACTCAGAAAAATATTCCTTAGAGCGTTTGGCATCAACATCACGATGGCGTATGGCCATACACGACTTCCTAATGCCGTGCAGGACCAGAACCATGACGAGGTCGTACGGTACACCGTCCTCACTTTCGATGGGCGAAAACCGGATTCCATGTGCGTCTAGCGGGAAATCTTTCTTTAATGTGCGCTGAAGCACGTCCCAGAAAAATACCTCATCCCAAAACTCTAAAAACACATGTTCGATCGACTCAGGTTTCTTGCACGGATAACACTGAACGCCCCCTGGAAGGTTCTTTTTCTGCCACGTCTTTACGGGTAGCACGCCAGCGTGAAGTTTAAAGAAAAATGTTTTTACCCATGGCGGTACCGCCATTCTTTTGACACGCTTAAGAACATCCTGGCCTGGAATATCTGCAAGGTCTTGCTAAAGTTTTTTGCGCGTCACACTGGACAAGTATCCAAGAGTGAATCGGGCTTGTAAGAACTGGACTGCCAGAACCACTTCAGGGAAATCCTCTGGGTGCGCCAAATGAAAAACACGCTGTCGAAACAATAAACTCAGGCAGTGACCTAGCTAGTTTCATCTGACAAGCAGTGCGCAAGAAAGGTTCCTGTACGTCCCGCAGAAACAAAAAACGATTGACGACCTGCCGCAAAAACAAATGTGAGAGCGAAAGGCCTCCGAGGCGCACGCGCCGAAACAGGTTCGTGCGGCTCGTTTGTTCCCACGTCGTCTCCCAAAAAACGCTGCAAAAACACGGTGGAGTGCCTGTATGTTCTTCCGCGAACAGTGCGATTCGTGTAGAACATACCATAGTTTATTCATAAAAAACACATTGCACACTGATGCTCTCGCAAACATCGAAATATCAGTGCCTTTCTGTTTTTCGGCATTTTCGCGCAGCTCGACGGCCTTCCTGCGCCAGTATGGGTCACTGGGTATGGAATGGGTATGGAATGTTAGTGACAATTGACCGCCCTTTAATTCCCCATGTCTGGTGCGGTCCCACAATGTCCTTTATGACGGTCTGCATTCACCTGGCAAGCACTTTTATTAAAATCTTATAATCTACATTGGTCAGACTAATTGGGCGATACCCTGAAATTTGCTTCAACCTAGCCTCGTCCTCCGATTTCGGAATGAGCACCGTGTGGGATACCAGAAAGGAAGGTGGAAGCGTCCCATGGCCATAAGACTCGGCAAATACCTTGCATAGCCCTTTTGATAGAACTTTTTATAGAATGCTGCGCTCAGACCAGCCGGGCCCGGCGTTTCGCCTGGGCTCATCTCGTCTATAGCTCTCGGCCACAGGCCAGCGCTGCCTCCTTCGGAAGTATAAGGTACATCTTGTATAACCAGTTTACACTTTTATTTAGTTTCAGCATTTCAAGCAGCTTAGAGGACTATTTGTTGTATAGCGCTTGTGCAGTAAGCGTCTCCCAAATTTCCACAATATCTCACGTCTAGCAATTGCATTTCTTAGACGGAAAAGCGTTCGCAGATGTGCGGTCGTGCTGCTGACCGCTGTTCTTGTTTTCCCAGCGCAACAACTGCCTCCTGCTCCCTAGTTTTACGCTGTACGGTAAAAGTATCAGTTGATTTTATTTCCTTAGTATCTATATTGATTTCGCTGAGTCTTCTCCCGCCGTCAAGTGTCCTTCTATAGATTTTCCTACTAGCGTACCAGTCAGCGAAGCATCGCATGCGCTCTTGTGCAGCGCTAGTGTGGAGCGACCTGGACTTAAACCTTGATACAGTGTACCAACTAAGTAAAGAAAGGCCCATTCTTCCATTCACAAATGTGTCGTGGCTTAGTTTCAAGTGAGCTACGACCCGTCGGCCGCCGGTGGACTAAACGCTGGGCCGACTAACTCTGTCGGAAGGTCGGCGACAGGGTTGCCAGGTCTTCAGAAGGAAAACTCGCCGGGAAATTGCCGACAGTAGCCACAAAAGTCACTACCTTAAAGTGAATGTTTGAAAAGCAGCCAAAACAATCGCGATTTTCAGCTAGGCAATGCTAGTAATTACTTTTTTATTACCTTCGCGGAAAGAATTGAAGAAATTCCGAGAATTAGAAAACCGCATGAGTAATTTTATTCGTTTGCTGTAGTGTGGGAAAGCGAGAGTGGTTGACTACTGTCTACAAAAAGCTAAAATATGCGAGTTCAGGCAAAGCATGCAAAGGATCTGAATGACTTAGTATGGATGTTTGCTGCGCACCATGGTTTACCACTTTGGCTGCCTCTTTACATTCCCGTGCCTACTATGCATTGCCAGACACACTACGCCCCATTCTGCATGCAATCCAAGCTCCCGCTAACTACTGAATCATTACACTGTAAACCGACGGCGTTGCTTGAAGGCTTTGACGCTATTCATACGAATCTAGGTGCCGGAGAGTATATGTTCTGTTTTTTCAGTTTGTCTCGATGACTGAAATGCACAGAACGGTCATATAAGGCCCATTTTGTGGAAAGTGTGGCGTCGGGAGGGCCCGCAAAGATACAGTATCAAATCACCAATGCTTAAAGGAGGCAGAAAGTAGCCAAGTCGGCACACTAAAATTTCCGTCACCACTAGTCTCGAAATGTCACCGGTTTGGCTACAAATCGCCAGATTTGGCAACCCTGCTTCTCGTTGAGTTAGGTTAGCAGTCCCGTAGTGGCCATTGGCCGAGGCGTTTTGGCTACATCGCTCGCCCGCTTGACCAGGAGGACCCGTAGGTCTAGGTCGAGGCTTTGAAGCGAGCCCCCCCCCCCCCCCCCCCCTTCCGTCCCCCCAACTCTTTTCAGAAGGGATTTCGGGTAATGAGATCTGGGGCATGCCCAGATGATGAGGGCCATGCTGGCATGGGGGCCACATAAGGGGCACGCCGGGGTTGGGTAAAGGCTGGGGTGAAATGAGAATTGGTGGCCGGATTGGGGAAAACTCTCCTCCTAAGTTGGCGTCAGACGTGAGCTTGTTCTAAGCGAAGTAATTTGACCACCTGCGGGTGGATCCGGTGGGAGAGGAGTAATAGATGCTGATGGTGTTATATGCGGATAGGGCTCCGTGGTAGGCATACGGGCTAGACCCAGCCGGGATAGCGAGTCTTCGGGTTAGGTCGCAAACCGCCCAGTTTCCCACGAGCCCAGAATTTGGGGTGTTGGGATAAGTCTCGCTTTTAGATTGCGGAGAGTTCCGACGCAAATTTTGCAATATGGTTGCGGATATGCGTTCGGCGGCGAAATTTTGGAGTGCGCTTTTGAGTCTATTGTTGCGGGGGTAAGGTTAAGCGTGAAGGCCAGCGCTAACGCCATTTCTTTGGCGGTTCCGGGATGGGCGTCCTGACTGTGATGGAATCGAGCTGGTTGTTGTCGGATATATTACGAACAGCAATTGCGTTGAAGGCCTCATGGTGTTTTATATATCGCTGCATCGACGTACAGTGCGCGTCAGGCTTGTCTAGGGCAAGCGAGCGCACGGCTCCGGAGCGTGCTGGCGACACCTGCTGATAGCTGCTGGGTTAGAGCACGGCCGGACTGGAGCAGCAGCGAGCGCGCACTTTCATACGGCCTGCGCACCCAAGAAGGAACCAATACAGCAGATTCTTTACAGTGGGGGCGCTTCGAACCAACCCTCTGCCCTTCCAACCCGCCTTTCTGTTAGTCGACGCATCGCCTCTGGCCGAGCAGCTGTGTGTTTTTGACAGTGCGCTTCGCTGCCGGCGGGCCGCTCAGCCCGACCGGAGCGTGAATAGCAGAATCACGTTTAGCTAAGCGATAACCCTATCTCCCTCGACGGGAAATCATTCGCGTCACTGGTCGTGCCCTGTGCGTGTGCAAACCAATACATCATCCGAAAGGAAAAATAAAAAATAAGAAATGATATTTCAGTCACGGAAAGTGCCGTGTTTATTTGCCTGTCTCACCATTCTCATATAATACAGTCGCTGATAAGATATGAAGGCCTCGCATATTTTTCTTCATGTGCCCCGAGTTAAAATGTTTCTTTCAATTTTTTGATTGGGCGCTTCCGAGTGATAATGTTAGGCTGTTTGACCCAATTAGACCAAAAATTCAGAAGGGGGGAAGAGTCGCCTATTTTAATGACGCACATGTAAATTTACACGGACAGGTATCGCGTGTAGCCACGGCAGGGCTAGAGCAGTGGCAAGTGTGCGCGCGCCGCCGCTCTACCTACCCCGCGCGTGCTGTAGGTCAACCGGCGAGGGTTGGTCCGCAGCGACACGAACTAGCGGCGGTCAAAGGTGGGAACTATACCCGAAGCGCAGGCCGTATGAAAGTGCGCGCCCGCCGCTCCTCCAGCCCGGCCGTGGTTAGAGATAGCTTGCCATTGCGCGTGCGTGGATCTCGGACAGGGTCGGGCCGGTCGTCATTTCGCATGGGCCACTCTTATTTGCAGATGCCACCACCCACGAGGGGCGCTAGTCTTCCCCAGTGCCAGCCATTAGCGGTGACAGGCCAGATAGGCGCGCCGTTTGACGCGTTTATTACAGGCAGTTACCTAACCACCTAAAGCAACGAGCGCCAATCTACTGAATCTCAAGCGTACCAAACGGAAAGCACGCAAAAAGAATTCACTGCAGGGCTTTCGGTCGAACCTGTCGTGCGATTACGTAAATCCCTGGGGTGTTAATGCACCGCGTCAAATTACGCACTGATCTCCGGTGTCACTGTTTACGGCTGGCACGCAGATAAGAAGCGCCCGTCGCGGGTGGTGGCGTCTGCAAATTTCAGAGGCCCAAGCTGAACGACGACCAGCCAGGGCCTGTCCGAGATCTACGCACGCGCAATGGCAAGCTATCTCTAACCCAGCCGCTATCAGCAGATGTCGCCAGCATGCTCCAAAGCCGTGCGCTCGCTTGCCCTAGACAAGCCTGACGCGCACAGTACACTACTCGGGGGTCGTTTCTGCACTTGAAATTTTGCTCCTTCCGAACAGGAAAATTGTTCTGGCTGTGCTTCCAACGCCCCAGAAAAGCTTATCGTGGGGATATGATGGGCGTCACCCGTAACCTTGTATACGTGTACTTTAGGAAGTGCACCCGTCGGTTGGAGCAAGCGTCTGCTTCCAACCGTTGTTTTAAAGTAACGTTATCATGAACAATTAAACAGTAAGCCTTGCTACCTTTGCGGTCACTGTGGGAAAATCGCGGTCACATTGTTGGTTTTCAGCATTCCGCTGCGAAATGCCGAAAACATTCTGGCAAATTGGTTTCAGGCGAACCTAGGTGAAATATGTTTTACAAGGCGTGCCCACCAGCTGCCAGGACATGCTCACAGACGTGCGCACCTACTCTAAACAACTCCAGAATCACTGTTGGAGAATTTTCGGCATTTTTGTCCTAGTGGACATGTGGAGCAGGACAATATGGATTATGTTCAGAGAACGGTAAAAGAATGCGTGCCGTAACAGAAATTTTGAACGGATAAGATCTGATCGTAAACGTAGACAAAATATGGAAAACCAGCCAGGAAATGCTTTGAGTACTAAGACACTTTACAAAGAACATTTCTAACGGCTGACCGGCTCCCCATTTGCTGGCAAGTTAGCTTAAGCTGCAGAGGTCACATGTAAGCTTGCACAAAGCTTTTAGAGTTTCCGTTCCCCAAGGTTGCTCTCTTATAGCGGTATCGCGCAGCCACTCATGAGTAGGAGACAAAGGCATACCTTCGTCGTCGCAACCGCAGTCGTCGCCAGCGCCCGTCGGGTCGCGGCCGTCGGAGCCTCCGCCGGGCTGCGGACGTCCGTTGTCGACGGCCGGTGGCTGGGGTGGCGACGCGGTGTCCGACGGAGTCGTTCCGGGCGTCTGGTCCACAGGTGGTTCCGGCACTGGCTCCACAGGATTTACTGGTGGAAAGAAGGGTGGTTCCGTGGGTGGCACCACGGGTGGTTCTACAGGGGGGAACACGGGAGGCTCCACAGGCGGCGTATCTAAAGAAAGGAGTCACGAGAAGAAAAGTTGCTTTGAGTGCATTCCTTCTGATCACAAGTTTTGTAACTTGTGCAACTCTGCAACCCTGCTGCAGCTTTGTTTCTTTTAACAGCGAAGCTGTTCCTGGTCGAGGCCTTTATAGTACGACATGTGCTAACACGTTCACACCGGTGTGGAGAGGGCACAGCCTTTCCACGAGGAGAGCAAGCGCCAAGCACACATGCAGCAAGTTAAAGGAACGCCTGAACGAGACGCGTAGATTGGCAAAGCTTTTCTAAACTACTGAATCTGGTGGCAGTGCTTATACTTGTCAACAATGTTGAGCAAAAAGAAAACATTGAGCATATTTGAGGTTAGACATCAATACATAAGTGATATTTGCATGTTCTTTGAATTAAAACCATGGCTGCTGGAATTTTGCGACCGCAAATAAAAGATGCGCCTTGAAAAAACAACAAGCTCTCGCAGCGGCCATCGAGGCAGTGTTCCAAGTTGAAAAGTAACA
The DNA here is from genome assembly GCF_048455015.1 of Haemaphysalis longicornis. Classification (NCBI taxonomy): domain Eukaryota; kingdom Metazoa; phylum Arthropoda; class Arachnida; order Ixodida; family Ixodidae; genus Haemaphysalis; species Haemaphysalis longicornis. The sequence continues at coordinate 1,661,449 of NW_027526203.1, forward strand.
AAAGGTTCCAGTAGATGACGCAAGCAGTGGAACACGGCATGGATGAATTCGTGTGAACAGGAATCAATATGCTGGCCGTGACAAGTACTACGAAGCTTAGTCTTGCGATTAGAAAAAACCAGGCAGCTTCTCTGTAAGCATCAGCATTCGTGACGTGAAGTCAGTGAAGCTGTGGGCTATTTTCTCTTTTTACAACTCCGGCTTTTGCAGCTCTGGTGGGTTTATTTTGCGCGTATTTGTGACTTCGTCGACTGCGGGTGATTGTGGAGTATGAAAATTTATTTTTAAAGCGAAGCTTAGTATGTCGACGCGAAATAAAAAACGGGTGGTCCCGTGTACGCAGAAAACTCTTACGGCGCAACCCACGCACATACGCGAAAGTACCAGGATAGGGAGGAATGAAATGTAAGGGGGGAGAGATCGGCTGGGTTTAGAGATGAAGTAGCTACACTCGCGCATCTACCCACGCTGGTGCGTGGGAACGGCGCATCGGAGGGAGCGATACACGCGGGGAAACACCGGCCGCACGTTACAGATTTGCTGGTTAACCATCTGCGCGGAGTGCATGGGCGTATTTCATTGTCTGTAGTCGGTGCTGTGATAGAAGAATGGAAGGTTCGGGAAAAAAGTGCACATGCGAAAGCTGCAGGCAATAAGTGCGCACTTTCTTGCTCTTTATCCTGCGATGATATGCATGACATTCGAATTTGGTGGTGCTCTATATCGTGCTAGAACATACACAGTTTGAATTGTCATGATAACAGGGCGTACGTTCTGACTAATTTGTAGAAGGACCCGAACTGCGGGCAGTTTGCCGGCGTGATTCGCCATTATAGCTTTTCCAGCTCTAGAGGAGCGAGCTCCCCCTGAAAACTTCGCATCGCCTACATTAAATTCACCTAAATTAAATTCACCTACATCCAATTCCAAATTCTCCAGGCTTTCAAGCCTTAGAAATTACAGGTGACTAATTTCGCTCCTTCACCTTCGCGGAAATATCAGCGCAAGCGAAATACGTTCAGACCCAAATTGTGCGCGAACAGCGTGGTTAAAACAAACTGTAAACGTTGGTGAACGGTCGCCCTGTATACGCACGAGGCAGGTCGGGGTTCGCAGGAGGAGGCGGTGTTAGTCCCGTGGGCTGGGCACAGCAGACCAGCGATATGGTGCCCCTCCAGTCGCAGATGACGGGGTGTTGTCCGCGGCGGATGTCTCGCTGCGCCTGCGGGCACTGGGCCACGGTAACGCAGTGCGACTCGGACGGCCCGCACTTGCTCGCTTCCTCGTTTTCGAACACCACCTCGCCTGTCAGAATAATGCGGTGAGGTTAGAGGCAGCAAGGAAAAACGCTATAAAAGGCTGCTTTGTGGCAAGGAAAACACTAATCGCCATAAAAATTTGATCCTCACAATATATATCAGAAAGCTTGTTCGGCAGTCTACGACGCCAAAGGAGGCATATGGGTGTTGTTAGGCTCTTTTTGTTTTACTACGGTTAGTGATGTTAAATTTTTTTTAAATATACGTAAGAAAAAAAAAACAAAGAAAGAGAAACACACGCCCAGAATGGGCACCGAACCCACGCCTTTCGATTTGATCTCGAATGTCTCACAAAGTCGGCGTGGTAAGGAATTCGAGATCAATTCAAATCGAAAGGCGTGGGTTCGATCCCTACTCTGGACACGTGTTTTTTCTTTCTTCTTTCTTCGGCATATTTGAAAAATGTTAACTTCACTAACCGTAGTAACAAAAAAAAAAAAAGAAAAGGGCCTAACAACATCTTAATGCCTCCTCTGGCGTCGTAGACTGACGAACAATCTTTCTGTATTTCCTCAACGAGCCTCTCATTACCTAACAATATATATATATATATATATATATATATATATATATATATATATATATATATATATATATATATATATATATATATATATATATATATATATATATATATATATATATATACACATATACACATATACACATATATACATATACATATATACATATATACAAAGTAAAAGTACGCTGTTCGGAGACTTTATTTCCAACGTTTCGACCTGTCTCAGGTCGAAACGTTGGAAATAAAGTCTCCGAACAGCGTGCTTTTACTTTGTGCGTATTCCTGCAGCAACTATTCTCAAAAATTCCCTGAATCTACATAATCTCGATCGCCGTCGCAAATTGTTTCGTATATAGTTCATTTCCATTCACTATATTACAACCACTCGCACTTTTCCTCGGAACATATTTTTCCAGCGCATCACATTTCCTTACGGACCGACCATGCGTACAAGGTATCTCCAATTTTTTTCCGTGCAGAAAAATTCCAATCATCGCCCCTTGTCCTGTCAATAAACGATTGGAACCAGCTACCAGGCAGTATTGTATCTGTGAGGGATCCATCTTTATTTGAAGCCGCTTTACTCAGATACCTTCACGTGGAAAGTGTTGCATAGTTTCTTCTTTTTTTTCTGAGATGGTTCTTTCCGAAAATTTGGTCGTACTGTGTTGTTCGCCTTGTTACTGCTTTTGCCCTCTTACTTGCCCATATTTGCATGCACAAATTTGTATGTACACATTTGTTCCTTTTTTATACCTTGGAATTTTGGTTGTATAACCTCACCCCCCCCCCCTATGTAATGCCCTGACGGGCCTTTAGGACTTTAGGCTTTAGGATACTGAATATATATATATATATATATATATATATATATATATATATATATATATATATATATATATATATATAATTAGAGTCACCACGAAAAACATACATAACAATATTTAATACGACGTTTCGGCTGGAAACCAGCCTTTTTCAAGTGAAGTACATAGGTCGAATACAGGGTATATGTAGGCTCGCACGGAGCGCTGTGAGCACGTGGACACATTATTTCAAAAATTTACGAGAAGGAAGAACAGCAAGAAACAAGTGGAAAGAAACGTACTGTACGACTGGGCGCGCAGGTAATACATCTCAATATACAACGCGGCGAAAAGCAAAAGCGAGGCACTCAGGAAGCGTGTTTCCTTCAGCCACCGCCCAACCACCCACAGCAATATTAAGAAAAAAAGTAAACAAACACGGAAGGGGTACTGGGCATCTTACTCCAAAGGGGCAGAAACAACCTGCCGCATAAGGCGCAAGCGTAGAATCGACAATTAGTCATCCGGACACTGGGGAACGCAAAATGGCAGAAGGCGACGTTGAAGTTAAAGAATGCAGGCGGGAGGATTAGCGAGGGGGCCGCGTCCTCAAAGGAAAATGCCGCCGCTTCCGGAGGAGACCAGATAATAGCCACAAATGGCTTATCCGCGGCCCGCGTCCCGGGCACAAGGTGGACAATGACGACCCTTCGGAGGGCGCCGACGCTGACAGAGGTGTGTGTGAGAGCCACCCAAGAAGAGCGCAGGTTGTTCGAGGATTTTGAGAAATGACACACAAGGCAGGAAATAAACAAAGAAACAGCACACAGAAAAAAGCAGTTGAACGAGCCCCCGGCTCATGACATGAAATGGATAGATACAACAAATTGTCAGCTTACATTAGATATTTTTGCAAGTAACAAGGCTTTGCACATTATGAAAAAAGTAAAATAAAGATGTGACGCACGTACCAGAACCAATCTCCAGTGATCTAGGGAAAAAAAAAATCGCGCCAATCCACCCCGTGAATATGGTTGGAAAGCAAAGCTGTAAACGGCACCCACAACGATTACCCATGCGACGTCACTTAAATTCACTCACATCGCTCTACAAATAGTAAAACCAGAGAGGAGTGAAATGCACTTAATAACGCCATTGATTACGTCAAAGAGATATTCTTGGTAAGGTTAAATGAATGCATGATGCATGAACGGTGTTTTGTTGAGATGTATTGGTGTAGCACAAGAGTGGAAACTTTTTCCATAAAATGAAAGTAAGCACCACCCCGGTGTTAACCGATCTGACTTCTCCGTCTCTCCGCTGCGGACGGAGGCGACGAGATTTGCGGCAGAGAAGGAGGAGGAAGAAATGCTGCTATTCAGATTTCTGAAGGGCCAGAATGCAGCGCTGGGGAGTGATTCCTTCTACGGTGGGGCCCATATGCAGTCCGCGCGGCCTGTGTTCTGTCCACCCGCTGAACCTGGGTGGGTAGAGGGGGGCCTGGACAGCAGCATCTCCCATTGCTCTTGTTGGGTAGTTGACTGAAAGAGAGGAGGGTGCTCAGGGCTAAAGTCGCACACCCCGATTACGGGGCGGAGTGTTCCTACTTGTGAGCAAACTTTACATTCAGCGTCGTAGCGATTCGGATACATAAGTGAAGACGCGTAGGCAGTGGGAAGGAGCCCGGATTGTATGAGCCGTAGGGTAGTTTGTTGTTCTCTGGAAAGGTCTGGGTAAGGCAAAGGTACGGTCTGTCTCAGAAGGCGATAATGCTGGGTTATCTCCCTGAACGTTACAAGCGGGTGGCTGTCCTCGTGCTGCTCCTTAGCAGGGGAGGTAAAAGCGCAGGCTCGTTGGGTGCACCCAACGAGCCTGCGCTTTTACCTCCAACGAGTACGCCCATGGGCGTACCCAACAAGTACGCCCATGGGCGTACTTGTTGACCTCCATTGACGCGTGAGGGAGTGTCCAGATGAGCTGAATGGAACCGTTTGGGGAGTGGTTTTTTAGCAGGCGCAGTGCAGGTCAGGACACCCAACCCGACTGGTAATTCCACTAGGCTTGCTGGGAATCGGTGACTAACCTCTGAACCCCTGATTGAGTGAGAGCCAAGGTGATGGCTGCCTCTTCTGCCCCCGTCATTTCTTGGGCCCTAAGCGAGGTACACGCAAGGAGGTTGGTTCTGGAGGTAGCCACGATGATGGCGTATTGCTGTCCTCGGTGTTTGGAGGCGTCTGTGTAGATAACTGCATGATCCCCACTGAGGGTGGTGTTTAGCGCTTGAGCCCGTGCTTTTCGGTGACCCTCGTCATGTGAGGGGCTCATATTTCTAAGCAAAGGGAGCATCTTTAGTTTTGGTACCAAGAGTCTTAGTACGTCAAGCGGAGTGACATTCTGGGCTGACAAGCCAATCTGGTGAAGCATGCGGTTACCAACCGAAGTTCTGAGTCGGACCTTCTGGTTAGAAAGATGGCCTTCTATCAGCTCCTCCACCGTGTTGTGGAGCCCCATGCTAAGCAGCCTCTGTGTGGACGCACTCATGAGAAGACCAATGGCCTGCTCGACCGCCTTTCTAATCATTATATAAAGCATCTCTATGTCTTCCTTGTCGAGAAGAAGACATGGGGTTGACGTAAGTGACTCTAGAGAGGACAAAAGCTTCAATTAATCGAAAGGTATGATTCCTAGAGGCCTCGCTTCTTGGTGGCAACTCGTCTGATGATGTGTATGATTTGATTAATGCTATTTTTGAGGCGCTGCATGGAGACGTCACTCTTGGTGTTAGCCTCGAGATGTAGGCCCAGGATCTTGATGCTGGGGCTTGGAGGTATGACCTGGCCATCAAGGAGTATTTGAATGTATTCCTTGGTTTGGCGAAAGGGCGGACGACAAGGAGCTGTGATTTTTTACGTGAACACTGGAGGCCATAGGCTTTAGCACATTGGACTACTAGAAGTGAGATGCCATGCATTGGTGTGAGCTTCCTTTAATTTTTGTAACTGTTAGCCCGTGAGCAAGGTTCGCACAGGACCGCTAGACGGGCGTGAGTGGTCGTGCACATGTGACGCTTTCACGAGGTATTCAGCGAGAACGCAAGGGGTAAAACCGTAGATGTGCTTTTTGAGTACACCACATGTCGTCCCCGTCTTCGCGTGGGCTCGTAGCTAAATCGGTAGGACAACGGGCTCTGCTTTGTTAGTCTATTAGTTCCGGGTTCGATTCCCGGTGGTGACAGTAAATTCTTTTATTTGTTCGCTTGAGTTTTCTAGTGACACCAACGGTCGCGAAAGAACCGTTGGGGGGTAGAGGTAAAAAGCTTTGCTTTAGAAAAAAAACAAACTTCGTAGCTAGTCATCAATGGCAGTATAAATTCGCACACAGCATTCTTTAAACAAACTGACAAACGTAAGAATACAAAGAATACACGTGTACAAATAGTAGAACATGGGGAACCATATCAGTGAACAAAAATAGCTTACAAAGTGACATTTCGGGCAAAAGAGCAATGAAGCATACGGAGAAGATAAGTTCTTCACAACACTAGACCGAATAGTGCTTGGAAAGTGTAATGATGGGATACAGCAAGATTTCGTGCAGGAGAAGCATTAAAGCATACGGAAAAGTAACCTTCTGACAACGATGAACCATCCAACGGTTGAGAAGTGTCTAGGTTTGAAGGCAGGACAGCCTTCCCTGAGACTCATTGATACCTCCTGTGAGAGTGTTATATTTGTGGATCAGATAAGATTCACAGGCTTCCCTGTCGAAATGGGTGTATATATATATATATATATATATATATATATATATATATATCGGATATTTTTTCACCACTTCCTTTCTGACTCAAAAAATTCATCTCATCTGTCTCTATGACCTACCGCATTCCCCCCTTTACTTTCCGAGTTTTCTTGACTGCCAACCCTTATTCTGTCTCAATTCACCGAGCCCCTCGTTTCCCATTTCTGATTAGCTACATGTATAGCGAGGGCCTCTGTTCTTGCAGTCTTGGTGCCAAAGGTAGCTTAAGAGGGTTCAACGCTGGTCGAGCACTCTCGACATGTAGACACTCGAGTCACGGCCCGGAAGTTAAAAAGAAGGTGCCCTTCACGAACGATCGAGTGGCGCTGGCTACCACCCCCAAGAGAAGGAAACAAAAAATACTTTGACATAAAATACCCGAAAAAGTGGTGGGGAAACAGCCCCGCCGGTAGCATAGTGGTAATCGCACCAGACCGGTATTCTGGAGGTCGTGGGTTCGGATCCCACCCGGCGGGCATTTTTTCACCACTTTCTTTCTCACTCAAAAAATTCTTCATGTGTTTCTATGACCTACCCTATTCCCCACTTTGCTTTCCAAGGTTTTCTTGACTGCCAACCCTTATTCTGTCTAGCCAGAAAAAAAAACGTTTTCAAATTCCCATGTTTCAAGCATGAAAGAGGGAAAAAAAACAAAAAAAATACAATCAACTCAAAAAGATATTTGCTCGTTTATAGTCCGGTGGCAGTAGGGGTAAAAAAAGTAGACAAAAGAACACGCGTCAGTGCATATGGCGCATACCTGGCGATACCCATCTGTTCCAGCAGAATCAGAACCACGTGAAAGAGCACTATACTTCTGCAGTGGTGGGGGTAGGAGAGAGAGAGACAGAGAACAATCTTTAATGAGTCTGGCGATGTCAGCCGAGCTAAACCGCCTGGCTTGCTACGCCAGATGAATGCTCTGACAATTATGATTATAATGATGAAGAGGAACACATGATTTGAACTATTGACAAAGTCTGATCAAGGCTTGTGGCTTTTAGATAGGCCAGTAAAGCTTTTGTGGCACGAAAGGCACGTTTGGAAGAATTCCAGGGACCTAATACGTCTCTCAGTCTCTCGGAGAGCGGCCGGCCCAGAGACACTGAAAGTCACACTCTTTGCGTACTAAATCACGCACAGTCACAAATGAGGTGTTGCAGATCTTCACGGACACCACACTGTGGGCACAGAGGCGAGATGGACTGATTGATTTTGTAGCAGTAGTATCGCGTGTAGGCGTCGTTCAACCGCATGCGGTGGAGTACTGCTTCATCATGCTTCGATATTCCAGGTGGCATGCTAAAGTTACAGTGCGGGTCGATAGAGTGGATGGGGCACGTAATGATGGGATGCGTCTGTTTAAATCGAACGCTGCATGCTCCATGCCACACTGGATGCAAGTGCTGAAGCATCTTTCCGAGAAAATGGTACCGGTACTTGTGGTCCACGTTTGTTTTGCGCTATGAATGCAGCGGGACAGCATTCCGGTAACGAGGACATGTGCCTCATACAACGCGTACACCGCGTAAATTTGCCGTTTACGACTCCGCGTAAATTTGTCGTTTACGACCGCTAAGCGTTCGCACAGAGATCAGCTACCTGTAGCAGACTTTGCCCTGTGTCCTCTCCGTCAACATTGAAAGATATCCGCGGTCCCCCGAAAAAAAACGTTTCGAGACAGGGGCGGGGGCAAATACATAGCGCCTATGGGAGGTTAAAGCACGGTGAGAAAAAGTTTCGACTTTACCCTAAATTTCGAGATATCTGAGTTCGATTGATTGATTGATTGTAGGGTTTAACGCGCCGACAGAACGCAGGCGATGAGGCCCGCCGTAGTGAAGGGCTCCGGATTAATTTTGACCATCCGGGGATCTTTAACGTGCGCCAAAATCTCGTACACGAGGGCGTTTTTTTGCTTTTCGCCTCCATCAGAAAAGCGGCATTATTTTCAGTGCTATTCGGGTGTTTGAAAGTGTTTTATATCGCCGAATGAGGTATATGTGCATATCGAAAGCAGCCTTGTACTGGAACGCTCAACAGGGGAACCTCCGACACACACCGTGATGGTGAGTATCAACAAAGAAGGGCATGAATCTCTGATACGACAGCTAATGGTGGTGGTTATATACAGAGGCAGAAGCACTGGTATTAGTCTGTAGTTATCCCAATAAGACGGCTTACAACAACTAGCACAGGTAGAACGCTTTAGAAAACTCGTAATATATGTATTGGAACTTCAGGAACGCGCATTCTCGTACAGGGAACTTATTGCACAAGGCTGCACGTATTCTCTACTTCATAACTATGGCTGCTCAAAATCCTCACTGTACAAAGGAAGATTAGGGTGTAGTAATAGCCCTCTTTGTCCAGAAGCACAACTTGAGCGTTGGGGACCTGTAAGAACTTGGCGAAATGTACTATTCATCAGTAATATTTTTTGATTATCTTTTCGTATCGCGCACGAATTAAAATTGAGCGACTAACAAGGCGAGCGACTTTTTCATTTATGCGGAAATTAGCGTGTGAACCAGTATGCAGCTACAAAACGTGCCGTCAACTAAATGCGCGCAGAAATTCCACTTGATGTCGCAAACAGAAAGCGGGAAGCCCACCTTTTCCTAGATGCGAGACGCTAAGAAGTTAAATCCGCTCCCCTGCCGCACACAAGCCTTTCTATTCGTCGATGAAAGCCGTCACTTCGATAGTGAAAACATGGGAGAGGCGAGTCTCCCGACAAAAACACTTGAAAATAAGCCCGTCAAACACGATGAAGCAAGGCCACGTACTTCTTTTGCTATTCGCTCGATGTCTCTACGTGTTAGTTCTCTCCTATTCTATATGCCTCCCGTCACTCATCATCGGCGCCATGAAGGTTGGCAGCATTATTAATCTTGTCAGTGCGACTGCATGAAAACTTGTTCTTGTGGTGAGGCAACCACGTTTGCAAAGGCCACGAAAGCAGATGCCTCACTCGTGACTGATGCTGTGGCAACATCGTCTCTATCCTCACTCGAACCCTCTCGTTGCCTTCTATAGTGAGACAAAGTATGCTGCTGGCTTTGATTTTGCAATCTAGGTGCCGTGGTAGCAGCTTGGTGACGCGCTGAAAGTTAGGAGAGAATTGCGAGCGCCACGTTAGGCTTAGCGCAGGCAACCAAAAGGCAACAACCGCGCCCTCCTCTAAGCCTGAAACTTTAAATCGTTGCCGAGTTTTTTACTACCACGGGCTTAAAAAGCGAACTACGATTCGGTCCCACCTACGCAGACCGAGCCTCGCTCACGCATCGTTGCTACCACCCCCCCCTTTTCTTTTAAATATGAACCGTACTTGGAGAGGGCATAGATAGATAGGTCTTTATTTGGTTTCTGTGAACAGCCGAGTGGCCTTCGGGACAGGGCACCTTGTCGTGAAAATACGGCAAAATACAATAAAGTACACAGAAAAAACTATAACAAAGATACACAGTAACCAGCAGGTGGTGCCTATGAAAGAACGAAAAAAGATATAACAATTACAAAGTCGCAACATGTCAGCAAAATATGTCGGGTGAAACAAACATGGAATTGTAGTTTTGTTGTAGACGCGTCATTGAACAGGGCAAACGAATGTTTGGATATAATGGATAAAAACACTTCGAGTCTTTCCCAGATGGGACTCGGAATTGTAACGACGCCAAAAGTTCATCACAGTCGATATTGCCGCGCACAACTTTTTGTAAAAAGTTCATATCTCGCATTCGGCTCCTATCTTGCAAATACACTATAGTCTAGGTCAGCTGATATGGAGTGTAAGCTATAAAAACGGTGGCGACCAATATATCGATCATACACTATACGAATGAATGATTATGCTTAAGCCTAAGTAATAATGAATGTAATTGGAAACATTTCAAAATTATGAGCCATTCAAGTCTGTGCAGGTGTATGACCAGCGATGCTTTTTAGCACACGACATAGAGGTACCGGACACAGAATTCATTGAAAAGAACAAGAAAAATTTTAATTTCTTTAGCGTTGACGGCGGTCATCCCTATATAAGACACAGATGTACACGCACACACTTCTTTTTGACTTTATTGATCCTAAAAATGGTACCTATTGATAACTCTACTGAAGATGTACATCTAAGTGATACGTATAAGCTTGAGGTCCAAGTCATGTTTTGAATCGCGTGCGACTTGGGTGGCAATCGCGAGCTTACCACATACACTGGGATGATCGTTTTTAGACAAATAGTGGTTTACAGGTGACTTTTTGGGGGATATTAAAAATCCATATAACCCAAGCCGTGCAAGTTTCGCCTAAATACTGGATGTTGTTCGTATCCCCTGCCCCCAAAAAGTTGACGCCGGCGTCTTTTTTTTTTTTCTTGGGGGGGGGGGGGGGAGGGGTGTTACCAGATCGAGACAACCTTGACCCCCACATATCCACCCGCATCATACTCACATGCCACTCAAGGGGGTTGGTCAATTCCCATTCCCACGGCGTGGTCAATTCCCATTTGGCTGCGACGTGATTATACCCATCACCATAAAAAGACCGCATTGTTTCCCGCGTCTCGTATTGCAGTTGTGTGTGAGGGACGCCGTAGCGTCTACCTCAGAGGCACTTGGCAACTGTCAAAGACTGCAAAGGTATGCCTCAGATATGAGGAAGAACTGAGGAAACACAAGTATGCCACACGACGAGCAAAAACCCAGGCACTCGCCGCACCTAAACTCAACGACGAAAAAAAAAAAATTACGCTGTCTTCCCACGTGGGAACCCTGAGGAGATGCAAAGCATCTCGAGTTTGCACGAGTTTGCGCGGCTTTGCACGGAGTTCCACCAACGTTCATCAGGGTTCCCACGTGGGAAGATGGTGTAATTTATTTGGTTGTGAGTAGTAACGTGTTACTTGGTTGTTAGAGTAAAGACACGAGTAGTAGCGTGTTAAATTTCTTCTTTAATTATCAAGTAGTGGGTGACGTTTTGCCTTTATCATAACGGCTTTATGGTCGGTAAAGTGCAGCGTCAACGGCTGTCATATTAACGGTTCGATCTTGAAATTACTGAACGCGAGGTCTATGCACGTTCCCCGTATAGTCGTCGGTTCTTCGCAGCACTGCCAGAATCGTTAGCGTCCATTGTCAGCTCATCGGACGGCGCAGCGTTGTCTCGACAGAAAGCAGCAACTGAAGGGAGCAGCGGCGCGGACCTGGTTATCTGGAGTGGAGAGGAGGAGGGGGGAGGATGAGCAGCGCGCACAGGTGGTGTGGAGAGGTGGAGAGGAGGAGCAGCGCACGCGCTATCGCACAGGTGGTGTGGAGAGGAGAAGGCGTTATCACAGCTGTTATGGAGAGGAGGAGAGGTGTGGACGCCGGACCCCGGACGACGAAGCCTCGACTAAGAGCGTCACCCCCGGAAGTCTTTTCAGGCCTGCGCCCAGCAATCTGACGTCAGTTCCGCCCGGCAGACTCTCGGGGAACCCGCAGCGGCAGCGAGCGCAGCTCGGGCGGCGCGGGTCAGTTCGGGGGCGCGGTGTTGACGGTGTTTCACGTTTGTTGCTTTCCGTTGTTGTTTCGAGGCAATTTCGTTTCTGTGCGTGATGCTGGAGTGATGCGACAATGCCGAATAAGTGCTGTGTACCGTGATGCACCGGCAGCTGCAAAACAATAAAGAAGATACAAGTGTTTTCCTTCCCGAAAGACACCGATGCTCTCAAACAATGGCTACGCGCCCTTCCTAGGAAGGACTTCGTGCCGACTTCGTGCACTAAGGTAAGGATTTGTGATGCTCCTGTTCTCACCTTGTCGTTGCTTGTTCGGGTAGAAATCACCTATGATGGGAAGTACTTGAGCGTGTGGCCGCCGGGCCTCGCGAAGCGCTGACGCCAGCAGTCGATGAAAATCGTCCAGAAAGGCACGTTCGCAGCTAGGATGGTCAGCTGCGCTTTGTTCACAAACAGTGCCGCGGTGTCGTCCATTCTTGCAAGCTCTCTGTGGCAGCGCTTCGTGGAGCGCGGTGACGCCATGCTCCCGTGTTTCCTTTCATGTTGCTTGTACCGCTTAGCGCACCGCTTTTATTTAGATGCTTCCGAAACGTAGGTAAACTTTGTTTTAGCTACACGGACTGTAAAAACGGTCATGCAAACGGGAGCGCATTTTTTTTTTCTTTGAGAAGTGGTGTCTCAGACGTTCATGAAACGTTTGTGCAGGTGTGCGCGGATCATTTCGACGCTTCATGCATCGAGAAGACGACATCGTACACGGATCCAAGGACAGGGAGAGTTATTGAAGTTGCACTCCCAGTACCACGGTTGCGTCCTGGATCTGTCCCAACGTTGTTTCCCGGCTGTCCATCCTACCTATCAGTACGAGACCAGAGCACGAGAGAAACCCCTGACGCCAAGAGGAGCCGACAAAAAGCCTCCCAACTCGCCCGTGCCGTGGAAGAGTCGCTGGCGTCATATGAAGCGGAGCAAGAACGAGACGGGTTTTCGTCCCTCGAAGAACTAAGGACTCGCCTGCAAGGGTTGTCAGTGTCTCCGAAGTGGACTGTGATTCATAAAGAAGAGTGCTCGATGTTTTTGAACATTATCGACTACCATGAACCTTGGTTGAATGCGTCAGTGACAGTGTTTGCAAACCTTAAAGTCTTTGCCTGCTATCGAGGCCCACCAATCAAGAACCTTGGTAGTGCTGTTGTACCGGACTCAGTTCAAAAAGTAAGTTCCTTGTTGGAAATTTCGCACAACCTGTGCATGCTGTCTGAGGAGCGCTGCACTTGTCACCACCTGGCGCAAACAATACATTCCCTTCTGGACAAATGGGAAGGCAGCATTGATGAAGGGAAGAAAGAGACGGTGAACTTTATGAAGGAGAAGCTACTACTGCTTTCTGCAGAGCGCATTCAGTATAGCGCACAGGTGATGGTGTTTGCATGCATCTTGCGTACAATATCACCGCATGCCTACAAGTTCCTGAGAAGCACAGGTAGACTAACTTTGCCCCATCTAAGCACTATTAGAAATGTGTGCTCGTCTATTCAAATGTGCCCACAAGTTGATTCTTCTGACGCCACTTTCCTTCAGTATGTGTCTCAGAGATTCAAACATCTGCAGCTACATGAACACACTGTGACGCTGATGCTTGACGAGATTCATATCAAGCCTTGCTTAGATTACACAGGTGGGAACATATGTGGTGCAGCAGTTAACTCCAACGAAGTGGCCGCATCGGTGCACGTATTTATGATACAAAGTTTGCTGAGCGCATTCAAAGAGGTGGCGCACATTCTTCCGGTAAAAACCTTACAGGGTGAAGATCTTCATGCCATGCTGAAGAAGGTGATCCTGGGCTTATAAGAAATTGGATACAGGGTCATAGCCGTTGTCTGTGACAATAACTCGCTGAACAGGAAGGCAATGAAGATGTTTCTGCCAGAACCAAAGCTTAGCCCTGTTTACCCGCACCTGGCAGACCCAGATCGGCCGTTATTTTACGTGGTGGATGCTGTACATCTATTTAAATGCGTAAGAAATAACTGGCTCAACCAAAAAAAAAATGCTGGAACTTGCTTTTTCTACCCACGCTTCGAGCTTTCAAACAATGACGTTCATCCCGAATACATGATGACTGCCTCATTTAAGCATTTGAGAGATTTGCATAAAGAGGAGTCACCCCTGCTTCTAAAGTCTGGGTATGGCTTGACGTCAAAAGCTCTAAATCCAAGCAGCTTTGAACGACAGGACGCCAAACTCGTACTGCAGATTTTTAATCCGCACGTAGCCGAAGCCCTGGCCTCTCGCAACGGTCATACCGATTTTCAACATGCGACAGCAACCGCTGAGTTCATCAAAATATTTCTTCGTTGGTGGAGCATTGTCAATGTAAAGACACCTAGTAAGGGCTTCCATGACTGTAATGCTTACGAAGAGCCCATGTCAAACCCCACAGATTACCCAAAGGCAAGTTTTCTAAGTGCTTTTATCACATGACTCGATGTTTGGGAATTTTATAGGCACGACACCGGAGTACTTACCCAGGAGACATTGAGTGCCCCGAGGCTCTCTGTTCAATCCCTTTTGGCATTGGTGAAGTACTGCATTAGTGAGCTTCACTTTAAGTACAGCCTGCTAGGGAAACTCCAGACGGATCCCCTCGAGAGTCGTTTCGGACAGTACAGGCACATGGCTGGTGGGCAGTATCACATATCTGTTCGACAGCTTTGCGAAACCGAGGGAAGGATTCAACTTCAAAATGCCCTTCCAAGGATGAGCAACGATGATCTCAGAGGCATCGAAGAGATGGACAGTATCAGGGATGCGGGCACCTCTTTTAGTGTTCATGTTAGCGATGCTGACCTTGATGAGCTCAGAGCACAAATGCCGGTAATTGGCTATGTTGGGGGGTATTGTGCACATGCTGCAATGAAAGTTCTCAAGTGTGAAAGCTGCCAGGGGCAGTTGGTCGTTACTGGAAATACGACGGAAACAGGAGAGGACACCCATTCTTTAATCGCACAACTGGATCGTGGTGGCCTCAAATTTCCCTCTGCTCTTGTAATTGCAGTAGTTATGTACACGGAGGTTGTAGTTAGAAAGCTCATGACGAAAAGTACCTCCACCCAGTTACTCCATGGGCCGAACCAAAGGAATGTCGTTCGGCCACTTACACTGGACTCTCTGCCAAGGCTTGATGACATATACGTGTGAAAACGGGCACACCTACGAGTTCCTCATCACATTGGTTGCAAACTGTGCAGCAAATATAATGCTCAACAGCTTGTGCAAGCAAAGGAACGATCTTTTACGCAATGAAAAAGACCAGAAGGCTAAAAATAGAAAAGCCCGAATTTTTCTTGGAAAGTAATTTTCCAGGCGTCTTTCTCTCCACATTTATTCTTGTGAAATTGCGCTGAGGGTATTTGATTGCACAGTCACGACTTTATTTCCTTGGCATACTTCTGCCTAATGTAATATGAGCCTTGTTTCCGGTTTTGTATGTTTCAATAACAGTACATAGTTTTTTATTCTCTTTTTTCAAGTTGTTGGCTTTTAACAGTGCTGTACTCTTTTTTTTACTCAAACTGCCTCGGTGCCCACTGTAGCAAGTGGCTAAGGCGTTGCGCTGCTGAGCACGAGGTCGCGGGTTCGATTCCCGGCCGCGGCGGCCGCTTTTCTGATGGAGGCGAAAAGCAAAAACGCCCGTGTGTACGAGATTTCGGCGCACGTTAAAGATCCCCAGGTGGTCAAAATTAATCCGGAGCCCTCCACTACGGCGCGCCTCATCGCCTGCGTTGCGTCGGCGCGTTAAACCCTACAATCAATCAATCAATCAATCAAGCCCACTGTAGCAGTTGGACGGTCCGTTTTGGTACATGAACTGTGTACACTTTCCTTGTGCACTCCGTGTACAGACATGTTGTGCACTGGGATTTGTGTTTTCTTGGATTTTTGTTTGTGATTTTTTTCCCTAGGACATGCACCTACCTGTAGCAGTACAACAATTATTTTCTTTCTGTCATTTATCATGTCGTGGTCCACAATTTAGTCACCAGTGTTATGTATTGTATTTTTTTGGCAAGTGTTTGAACCTGCAGTGTGATATCTTGTGTTGCTACTGCTACTATGATAAACGAATGGTATGTTTTCCTCTAATCTGCAATTGAAATGAAAGTGTGCTTTTTATGTTCCAAAGCTCGGGCATGTTTTTAGCGTTACAATGTGTTTTGTTTTGTTTTCTGAGTTTTATGTGGCAAGATATTGTGTTCTGCACTTTTGGCATATTTTCAGCATTAAGTGCAACATCTTGTGTTGGCTGTCGTCTATCTGGACCGAGAACAATGCGCACTGTGATATTTATGCAGACGGCGTCTGGCTGCGATAAATAAATATGCATTATTCCATTCACGATATTCATTATTTCTTGATACCTTGATAAATCCCCGCTGCTGTGGCTAAGTGGCTAAGGCGTTGCGCTGCTGAGCACGAGGTCGCGGTTTCGATACCCGGCTGCGGCGGCCGCTTTTCTGATGGAGCCGAAAAGCAAAAATGCCCGTGTGTACGAGGTTTCGGCACACGATAAAGATCCCCAGGTAGTCAAAATTAATCCTGAGCCCTCCCCTACGGCGCGCCTCATCACCTGCGTTGGGTCGGCGCGTTAAACCCTACAAACAATCGATACCTTGATAAATCGTGCGGACATGGTGTCGAGAAACCTCGCCTGAGTCAGTAGGCGTGAAGGGCGCGCGAGGCAAGCGCTCGCGGCTGGCGCAGCCACCCAGCGAAGGGCGGCCGGCGCGATGTGACGTCGTCAACGTCACGTCACGTGACGCGCAGGCCTGGAAAGATTCCGGGGGTGGCGCTAAGAGATGCTTTGCATCTAAAAAAAAAAGCACCATGCAAGTTTATGACTTGGATCACGACACGAGGACGAAGAATTGAGACAACGCAAGGCTGGAGCTAAACGTCACGACCGTGAACACGGTGTAGGACTAATAGAACGCGAGACGGAAGCAAAACGTCGTAAGTGCCAACAAACATTTAGAGGGACACTGAAGTGATTTGTAAACAATGCGGGATTACTAGCGCAAATAGTAGTTCAGAGTCCATAGGGTATGTTTCGATCACTCTGAGTGCGCTTACTCGAATTTATTTAGTAGAAACATCAATTCGAAAATTCTGTCCTCCTCTCTGCATCCTCGCCCATTTTCTGTGGCGTTTGCGAGTGACGTCAGGAGGAAATGACTTGGCTTCACTTCGCTACTGCACGGCTCACCGACCTTCCGACAGAGTTAGTCGGCCCAGCGTTTAGTCCGCTGGCGGCCGACGTACGGGTCGTAGCAATTTGTTCGCTCAGTTGAAACTAAGCCACGACACGTTTGTGAATGGAAGAATGTGAATTTTTTTACTTTGTTAGTTTGTACCTTAAGTTATTTGTTAGTATCAAGCTCCATGCAATTACAGGTCGCTCCACACAAGCGCTGCACAAGCGCACATGCGACGCTTCGCTGACTGGTACGCTAGTAGGAAAATCGAAGGCCACTTGAAGGCGGGAGAAGAGTCAGCGAAGTCAATATAGGTACTAAGGAAATAAAATCAAGCAAATTTTACCGTACAGCGTAAAACTAGGGATAAGAAGCACTTTTTTGCGCTGGGTTAACAAGCACAGCGGTCAGCAGCATGACCGCACATCTGCGAATGCTTTTCCGTCTAAGAAATGCAATTGCTAGACGTGAAATACTGAGGAAATTTGGGGGACGCTTACTGCACGAGCGCTATACAGCAAACAGTCGCCTGAGCTGGTTGAAATGCTAAAACTAAATAAAAGTGTAAGCTGGTTTTACATTGTACACCTTTTATTTCCATCACCGGTAGCGCTTGGCTGTGGGCGAGTGGCTTGGAGCGCTAGGAATGTTATTTTGCAAATCGCAAGTTGGAATCCTCAGGTGATAATTTTTTGTAAGTAAATTTTTTATTTTCGGCCGATGTTTTCTATACTGAGTTCACCATTTTTGGGCCGTAACGTTCATTGTTCCACGAGCGAGTTCGCTGAACGCGCGCAGATTGACTCTGACGCGCTAGCGAGTACTCGTTGGCGTAATGTTGCCATAAGCACCGACTGCTTGCGGGCAGTGGGCACAGGCCCGAGTCAGCAGACTCTTGGCCTGGTTTGAACACGACTTTTACGATACATGCATGAGTAAGGCAAGCTCTAAGGATGGGGAAAAAGCGCTTGGCATTTGAGCGTCTGCGATGACGCGGAGGGCGTTCATCCACTGCGTGCATCGGCTAGTGATTGCTACGATTCTAAGCCGTCCTCGGAGGCTTATCTTATGCATTTTAGAGCCTATAACATGAAATAAGTGCAGTATAGCGATTATTGAGATATCGAGAATGCTTATCCAACGATAACGGCGGATAGGCAGAACCGAAACCGAAACTTGTTTGAATGCTAATCTTGGACATCTCCGATCACGGTGCACCTCCTCGCGACGTCACAGCCTTTAGTTGGTGCGGCCGCCGCAGACCGCGCATGGTAGTTTTTCTTCTTTCGGGCTTTATAAAATAATTACCGACTTATCGACCGGGCAAACGATGAAAAGTGAGTTAATTTCAGCCAGTCTACGCAGTGCAAGCAAAAACGGGAGTTTGACATGAGCTTGACTTCAGTGTCCCTTTAAGGCTTTCGCCGTAAACACAGATAAGAAGCTTTAAGTGTCTCTACGATTTTTTTTTCACTCTTCTAGAGATTAAAAAATCCGCTACAGGGCGCAAAGAATAACAGCTGCGGCAAGACCGAAACAAACAGTTCCGTACCCTCGAACAAAGCCATTGCCATTCTTCTTTTTACTTCTTTCCTGGACCTCCCTCTTGTTTATTCCTCTCCTTCCTGCCAATTACAACCGAGCAGGTTATTCTAATTCGGGGATTCCCTGAGCGCTGTTCGCAAGCATGCGGTGGCGGTGTTACGTGTGTGCGTACAATTGTATATACGCTTTCGCATTGCCTGGGGCTATGTTATGCCGTCATATATTTCCTTCCCATCTCAACGAAGCCTGACGCATTCGGGAAACTGCGACCGTGTAGTGCCCTGCAGAGCTTACGAACTTACCGCCTTGCTTTTTTTCCTTTGTTGTTGACTTCGAGTGCGCACGGTGTTCTCTGTTTGTTGAGGGAAGGAGAGCCTCGGAGGAGCGGACTGCGGAGGGTATAACGGCGAGGAGGGCTGGGAAAACACTGGCTTCCGTCGAACAGGAATGTTTCGGATGATGACCGGCAATTTCATCCGCACGAGTCGTGGGTCACGGCGTAATTGACATACTTTCAGCTGCATTTTTTTGGTCTCTCGTCATTCCGATGCCCTATCTTTAGCGTGCGCAAATGACTGACCAATTAGCCCAACGCAACTACGTTTTTAGTATTGCTTTGCCAACCATCGCGGTAGTACTGCGGCTTAGGAGGCTACGGTTTTGAATACTGACCGCAGTGGCAGTATTCCTAGTCGAGGAGAAAGGAAAAAAATTGGCCGCGTATCTGCTCCTTTCTTTTCAAATGACGCCAAAAGACGATAGTCTTTATCGGCTTTTGCGAAGTAAATGCCTCCCTTTTCTTTCCCGCTCACCTCTCATGTTGTTCCTCTTGCGTCGCGCTCCTCCCAAGGTAAATACGCCAAAGGTTTGTTTAAATCATTTTAAATTTCCCGTGTTCCACTGCAACAAACCGGGTGTCTCGATGCGAACGCTGCCGTACGGCGAAGACACGCGTTAATCGAGGCGCCCTACTTCAACGTTTATAGAACCGCGTTTCCCTACTCCACGTGCGTTGCAAGCAGAATGTGGAACCTATCTAGTGGAACCTTGCGTGACTGTTGCCGGTTGATTTCTTAAAATGGCACCATAAGCTATAGTGGCGCGGGCGACAGCAGGCGACGGCGGAGTGAATTCTTTTTCTGCAGTTGATGAAGTATTTAATTTCCGAAAAGTCAAGCATGTTTGATTTTTCTATAAAGGAACACTGCAAATATCACTTCTGTATTGATTTGTTGCCTCATATTTGCGTAATGTCTTGTTCTTCTTCAACAATGTTGACAAGTATGAACATTACACCGGACACAGACGGGTAGATTTAGCTGTGACTATATAAGACTATTGCGCAGGCGTTGTGTTGCTTTGGCCGGGTGGCTGAATCGAGTCACAGACAGACAGACGGACAGACATACAGACAGACAGACAGACAGACATAACGACGGACCAAAATTTCTGGGTTTAAGTAGCCCAAGAAAGACTATCGTCTTTAAAAACCGCCAGTGTAGATGACGCATGGAGATTACCGGGTAGATTCAACTGTGGTGAACGGCAGAACTGGAATTATGACACTTCTATGTTACTTTATTTTTTAAAGACGATAGTCTTTCTTGGGCTACTTAAACCCATAAATTTTGGTCTGTCTGTATGTCTGTCTGTCTGTCTGTCTGTCTGTCCGTCTGTCTGTCTGTGACTCGATTCAGCCACCCGGCCAAAGTAAAACAATGCCCATCTAAGTCCGGTGTAACGTTCATACTTGTCAATATTGTTGAAGAACAACAAGACATTACGCGTATATAAGACAAGAAATTAATACAGAAGTGATATTTGCAGAGTTCCTTTAAAAAAAATCGTACATGTTTGATTTTGGCGAGAATAAATACTTCATCAACTGAAAAAAAAAAAAAATATCACTCCGCCGCCGCCTGCTGTCACCCGCGCCATGTAGCTTCTGGCGGCATTTGAATACATCAAGTGGCAAGAGTTACGAAAGGTTCCACAAGATAGGTTCCACGTTCTGCTTGGAACGCACGTGGACTAGGGAAACGCGGTTTTATAAACGTTGAAGTAGGGCGCCTCGATTCACACACGTCTTCGCCGTACGGCAGCGTTGGCATCGAGACACCTGGTTTGGAGCAGTGGAACGCGGAAAATTTAAAATGATTTAGGCAAACCTTTGGCGTCTCTACCTTGGGAGGAGCGCGACGCAACAGGAACAACATGACAGGTGAGCGGGAAAGCGAAGGGAGGCATTTACTTGGCAAAACTCGATAAAGACTATCGTCTTTTGACGACATTTGCAACGAAAGGAACAGATACGCGGCCAATTCGTTTTGTACAAGGGATGGGATTGAACATTTGATTGATTGATTGATTGATTGATTGATTGATTGATTGATTGATTGATTGATTGATTGATTGATTGATTGATTGATTGATTGGTTATTGATTGTAGGGTTTAACGCGCCGACGTTACGCAGGCGATGAGGCACGCCGTAGTGGAGGGCTCCGGATTAATTTTGGCCACCTGGGGATCTTTAACGCGCGCCGAAATCTCGAACACACGGGCGTTTTTGCTTTTCGCCTCCTTAAGAAAAGCGGCCGCCGCGGCCGCCACGGCCTTGGGCTAAGCAGCAGGGTGGTATTGAACAGGGGTGGGGCTTTGATATAGCATTGGTTGTTCCTAAAAGATTCAAATTGTAAGGACTTAAAAAAAATGAGCACGGAGACTCGATCTACCACCTGAACTTTTAGAATATGCAAAACTATATACTAGCCACGATTGTGAAGTAAATGCTTTTTCAAGCTGTCAGATGCGCCTCATCTTCTTTGAGGCTCAACAATGTGGGTAAGGTCGGGCAGGAAATTGGAATAGTCAATCACAAAGGAAATCTCTCCAATATTAAGCACACAATGTGAAATTAAACAAAAAGCTGTGGAATAATGGCGAAAACAGGAGTAGTGGGCACGGATCCTAGAAAGTAGCAAGAGCAAGCTTATGGTGTGCGCCTTGGCCATGCCCCAAGGTATCTGCTCCACTACACCGACCCCCTGGGAGAAACTCCGAATCCCCTCTGCCGCGGCACTATGGCGTATTCAGGTTAGAGGGGGGAAGTGGGGGCTATGATGTTTCCCCTCAAGCGCCCCACAAAGTAGCATTAACAATGAAATAATGAAATTACTCACGGCACTGAAGTCTGCTTAAGTTCTTTGTAGGCGAAAGCGTGTCGATACTAATTAACAACTATACTTTACTTAAACGTGTGTTTTTATTTACGCTTTACAGCAGCGGCTATTTTTTGACCGGGCAAAAACAACAACCACCACGGCGCTTTTTAACAGAATGGGGAACTTGAGGCTTTCTCTGTGAAAAGACCGCTACAAGACAAAGTACAGGAGAGGCAGACAGGACAGGCGTCATCATGTCGGTCGCGCTCGTCCTTTGTTTCGTATTACTCTTGTTACTACTAACTATCATTATCCTGAACTAATTAACTCGACCAAAAGCGCATTTTATTACCAAGCCTACAGTGCGTGTCATTCCAATCTCCGCTCCACTCGGTGTTCTATGGTATCCCCCCACACCGGATCCGGCCCTTTCGCGGATTACCCCGTACAGTAGTGAGCTCGCTTAGGGTGAACACGGGAGCGCGTGGCCACCGGTACTATCAGAGCAGCCTACAGTGAGCTGCGCGAAGCAGCACGCATTCGCTGTGCATGTCGAGCCAGAATTCGCTTTCAGCGTGCGCATCGCGTCATCGGAGCGAATTCTCGTCTTCTGCTATGTTGCGCGTCGTGTGCTAATGGTGACGCTCCTCAACCTCGAATCCGCTATCCTTGTATGAATATGCCTGATAAAGACAAAAAAAAGTGCTTTTCCCCCCTAAATCGAATCGAGGTTGTAGTGCCCGAGCTCACTTCAAGCTCTCAATTTATTTCTGATAAACATTGTTGACATGCGTTCTCTCGGTTTCAGTGGCAACCACTTACAAAAAAATAAAGTGCTATTAAAATGAGCCTCATCTTTTAACGAGTCTGCTTGACGCAGGCTGGCGGGTTGCGCTGTGACGAACCGATTGCACCGCATTAAACCTAATAAACGAATAACCGTTCACTCAGAATCATTTTTCCTGCGGATTGCAGTTTTCAGTTATTTATACAGCGGCCGGTAGCTTCACCGCTACACGCAAGATGAAGTTAGCAGACGACGTCCGACGCTCCGATGACGTGATGCGCGCGCTGAAAGCATAGCCGATCGCTCGACACGCGCAGCGCATGCGTGCTGCTTTGCGCATCACACGGTAGGCTGCTCTGATAGCACCCGCGGCCATGCGCTCCCGTGTTCATCCTATAGAGTTTCTTACAACATACACTAGAGAGGAATCTGGCGCTAGCGTCTATACGACTCGCACCAAGGCCGTCTGTGTCGTCATGGACCGCCATTACCATAGAGTTTCTTACAATAGACACTAGAGAGGAATCTGGCGCTAGCGTCTATGCGGCTCACATCAAGGTCGTCTGTGTCGTCATGGACCGCCATTGGATCATGCACTCGCCTAAATTTCATCATTGACTTGGATTGAAACATTTAGTGACCGCAAATTTACGAAGTCCCACAAAAACGCGCGAAATAGTGTGCAATTATGTAAGTGGAAAATAAAACAGGCTGTTTTAAACTAAAAAAAAGGAGGTAAAGCGTATGTTTGCCGGAACGTTTGTGCCTGCTATTTTGCAGGCCAAGGTGGTTGGTACGAACAATGTTAATATTTGGGGAGGAAACTCATTATAGACTCTTATTTTATTAACTTCACCACAATTTCAAATAACAAGTTGTTTGAAGAGTTTGGAAAGTTTCTGCAGCGTGCCTATGAAAACCTCACCTTCGTGGTGAACCTTTCAGCTGCAGTTTAACAAGAAAAAAGAAAACGTTGCGTTAAACAGTCTTGGGCGATGACAAGACAGGACGGATTCAGGCGCCCGTATCTGCCGTACCTTGTCTTCATCGAGGTATGTTTTGTTTATTTTTTCGTCAGCTACAAACTTCGCGGCGGCATATAACCCGCTCAGTCATACGTCCTTCGACTGCGGCATGACCAACGTCAGGTGCGATCACGGACTGCCTGCTGTTTCACTGAACACAGCTACCACAGAACAGGGAGTATTTCGGCTTCCTCGTAGCTCGTAGGCATGGTAATGCAGAGTGAAGAAATCAAATCCCCAAAACCGCTTAAGCACCTAACAGTCATGCCAAAACCCAAGCCGAAAAAGAGGGTCTTCCCGTAAACCCCCACAACGCCATGGATTACCAGGCGCAGTTTACTCTCCAATATACATATTAAGAAACTATATGCGTGTTCAACCTAAGCGAGCTCACCACTTCAAGGCGCAGTGAGGGCGAACACGGCATGACTGCGCCGAATTCGCAATGGCTGGCACTTGGGGTGTATACGTCGAAAGCTACTGCACAGCTCTCAGAATGGACCTGTGCTTCATCTTTCGTCATTGTGTTGGACAGTCTTTAAATGGAGAAAAGATTTCAGCGCGAAAGTTTCAAACGTTTCTGATCTGCCCAAGTGAATGCAGAATGCCTGAACGCGTGGCAATCATCGCACTAAGAAACACTTTTTTTTAATCGATAGGTGGGAGGGCGCTGCAGTCGCCGAAGCGAGCGGACGCGTTCCAGGTCGGCTCTCGCGGAAATGCTTGTTTAGGCAGTGAAATCTTGAATTCTGCTGTTTTAAAGTATTCGACGAGTCGCAGAACATCATCCGCTGCGAATTGACACCGGATTCAACGCGGAGGAAGCCGGATTTTGGGAATTATTGGACTTTCTGTGCACCGAACGCCACGCTTATGCTTAGCTAGGTCTGACCGCCTCGGGCGGCCCCGGCCCCAGTGGGCAGCCTCCACCGGTGCGCTATGGATCTAACAACGGAAATGGACGTGAGTACGGCCACAACAACAATGGGACTGCAACTCGGCAGCCATGAAGGGAGGACAAGCGTTGAAGTACCCGGCGAAGACTTCGTGCCCGGCGACACGGCGGGGTGGACGGCCCCCGGCAGGCGTGCCAAGCGTGTCGGCACCAAGGAGGTTGTATACAACCTCCTTGGTCGGCACCGATCCGAAAGCCGGTGAGTCCGTTTCGACAGAACATCAATCTCGACACAAATATTTCTTTTTCTCCCCCTATACCTACTCTTTCGACTCTCCCACCCTCCTCGCTTCTGCTCGGCCGGTTTAGGTGTCGGCGAAACGCCAGACAGTTACCGGCCTCTTTCCCCCTCCCCCCCCCCAACAATCACTTCCTCCTCCTCCCCTCCTCCCCGGGAAAGAGCAAGCTATGCGAAGCGAGTGACAGCGGCAATAACGCGGGCAGCACGCATTATTGTACGGCCACGTGGCGGCCTTAACGTCGCTCGCACGGGAGCCACGACCATCATGATGGCCGTAATAACGGCAGCGGGAGTGACCAAGGAAGAAGCGCGAGCAGATACGATCTGTTCTAACGCGACTCAGTACATAATCGTTGTGAGTACCCCGGACGAGCGACGAGCGGGACTATACAACAGAATGAAGAACCTGGTCGTCGGGGGTATAACACACGAAGTGTGGACATACCGGGCCGCTAATGAAGGAACAGTGAAAGGTGTAATTAAGGGGGTGGACGTCGCAGACACTTCCGAGGACATCAACGAGAACATTGTGAATCCGACCAACCCCACTGCGCTACAGGCGCACAGCATTGGCACGTCAACAGCGGTCATCGTGCTATTCGACGGTGCCAAAGTGCCAAACTACATCAAGTATGGGCCAATGCTGATGCGATACGTCCTGTACCGCAAGCACTTCGATGTGTGCAAGCAGTGCGGGAAGGTCGGTCATAGTACAGACGTCTGCCCCTACCTGGATACGAGGGTCTGCGTCGCCTGCGGGGAGCCGAATCCCGGCGAAGATCACCAAGAACGCTGCAAACCGAAGTGTAAGCTGTGCGGCGGACAGCACGCCACCGGAAACCGAGAGTGCGGTAACAAGTTCAAGGTCCCATACGTCGTTAAGAGGCGCCAGTGGGATAGAAAGCAGAGACAACAGCAACAACCGCAAGACGACAACGAGGAGTTCCCACCGCTGCGACGAGAGCGAAGCGTCAGCCGAGGACCGCAGTCCTCGGCTGACGGCAGAGCGGCGCAGGCGGTCGTCAAGGGCGCTCCTGGTCAAGGCCGGCGGCGACGGCGGGGAACCGGCGCTGGGAAGCAGCTGGGCGAGCGGCGTTGACTGCGCGGAGCGGTTCAAGGCGTCGAGGCAGTGCGGAGAACGTGGCGGAGCGGGAACGTTCGAGATCGAGGGGCGGACCCGGAGACCAGCGAGGGAACGCCGACAAAAAGGTGGGCTGGCCCAATGGATCTCCCAAAGCTCGAACCCCTGAATTCCCCTCTCCCCCTGAATCCCCCCATTCAAACCCCCTACCCCTTTCCAAGCTACACAGAGCGAAAACGCAACAATCTTAGAGTTAAGGAACGTTATCGAAAGACAGAACGTGCTAATTCGGGAGCTTATAAGTAGGCTAGAAAATATTGAGAATAAATCGCACAAGAAAGAATCAAACAAACATGAGGAGACTATAGCGAGTGACAAAAGAGAACGGCCACGCAAAATGCCGAGGAAAAGGTCGCCTCTCGCCGCTGTTCCCAAGCCAACACCGCCTACACAGAACGTACGACCGCAGAAACAAGAGGAGATGGACACCGAGGAAGTCCCACAGGGTACCAACAAGCAGACAAACACGACGCCGAGGGCAGAAGAACAGATCCAAATGTCACCTGGAGAGACGGCCATTCTGGCAGCGCTAGAGAGACTAGAAGACCGCATGACCCCACTTGAGGCGAAACACGATCGCCTAGCAGCCAGGGTGAACGCCATGGAAGTCCGCAACCAATACGCATCCCTCAAGAAGGAAAGGGCAGAAAGACTCAAGGAGACCATCGCGAAGAGGCGAGGTCACTTAAGCGATAACACAAAGAATGACGCCTAACCCCAACAATAGGCGGGCGCAGAAGCGGGTGGGTGGCAGGGAAGTATCCGTCATCTACCAATGGAACTGCAGAAGTATAAGGGATCAGGATAAGGAACTCATCTTACACATGGGAGGACAAGATCGACAACGGCAACCGGTCGTTATAGCGTTGCAAGAGACGAGAGGGAAGCCGTGCCTACCAGAATACATAACATACACAGACCCATCGAAAATAAGCACAGCAATCCTCGTACGCAACACCGTGACGGCAACCCAGCACATCACGGCGCAACAGGGATGCGAACATACGCTTATAGAGATCACGCACGCGACATCGGAAGCGCAAGGAACATGTTCATATTGAATGTGTACTGTAGACCCGGAGCAAAGCACTACTGCAATTTTGACGTGATAGTGAAGGAAGCAAAACAGCTCGCGAAAGACATACCGCTCCTTGTATTAGGTGACTTCAACGCACCACACCCGATGTGGGGCTAGAAGATGGCGTCCAACAGAGGCAAGGAACTCATACAAGCGATGGAAAAGCACGACCTCACACTCCTTAACGAACCGGGCGTCCCCACCGGAAGCGGAAACAGTGTTACTAACGGCACCACACCGGATCTAACACAGATGGCAGGGAAACTCGAAGCGGAGTGGAGGTGCGACAACGTTGATCTGGGATCCGACCACAAAATCATAAGCATCGAAGCCTACGGTCCCCAATACCGGGCCGAGCTGGGCAAGCCATGGATTACAGACTGGGACAAGATGCGGAAGTACACTCGAGAAGGCAATGACGCGGCCGAGGAGACAGGAGTAGAGGTCGAGCATAGCTTACAACAGTACGAGGAGTGGGCAAAGAAACAGCAAGAAACACTCCGTAAGTTCACCCAAAAGAGCACGACAACGACGGACACACCGTTCGTCGACGCCAGGCTATCCAACATGTGGGCAGCTAGACATTCGCTGACTCGCAGATGGAAACGCCAGCGAAGAAACAGGAAGCTAGCACGACGCATTGCTCCCCTGAACAAGCAGATTGCAGAATACGCTGCGAAGCTCTGTAGAGAGAACTGGCACAAGATGTGCGAAGGACTACAGGGACAGCTATCGGCGCGAAAGACGTGGAAGCTACTACGCCACCTTATAGACCCCGACACAGAGCAAGACGGCAACCAACCGAAACCTTACCAAGATACTCAACACGTACGACGGTAACGAAAGCGAACTCTTCAGGGCACTCAAGAAGAGATACCTGCAGATTGAAAAAGGAGTTCACCCAATACCCGAAGAGTATGAGGGACCGGAAAACGGCGAGCTAGACAGACCCTTCACCATGGCGGAGCTCTGGTCGGCAATAGATGAAAGCAACAAGAAGAGCGCACCAGGGACGGACACCATAACATACAAGCATCTTTCCAACATGTGCGGCAAGACAGCGAGCGAACTCCTTAGGTATATCAACAATGCCTGGGAGACCTCAAAGCTACTACACAAATGGAAAGAGGCTGAAATAAGATTCATACCGAAGCTAGGGAAGCCCCCGTCAGTAGACAACCGCGTCCGATATCGCTGACCTCCTGCGTAGGAAAGGTTATGGAGCGAATGGTGCTACGGCGGTTACAGGGATACCTGGAAGATACAGGACAAATTCCAGCTACAATGTTTGGCTTTCGAAAACACCTTGGAACGCAGGACGTCATGGTACAGCTCCACAAGTTGGTAGTCAAGCAAGCCATGAATAACGGACCAAGAGCCATCCTAGCCTTAGACCTCAAAGGAGCGTTCGACAATGTGACGCACGCCAGCGTGTTGCGAAACCGCATCAAGACGGGGTGCGGGCGCAGAACATTCAAGTGCATACAAGACTTCCTCACGGACAGGACTGCGACAATAGCCATCGGCGGGACGAAATCAGACCCCATAACACTCGGGGAAAGAGGCACTCCTCAAGGGTCTGTGATTTCACCCTTGCTTTTCAACCTGGCCCTCTTACCCCTGCCAGGGCTATTAGAGCAAATCGAAGGAATAGACCACACCTTCTATGCAGATGACATTACGGTATGGACGTCAAGAGCCGGATCTGAAGGGTGGATGGAGGAAACACTACAACAAACAGCCATGACGGTACACGAATATCCCAAATCGTGTGGCCTGAGCTGCGCACCGCAGAAGTCCGAGCTCTTGCTCGTCCGACCGGGTGTCAACAACAAGACAAGATGCAGTATTACTGTCCAAATCGATGGAGTTGAAGTCAAGCCAACCCAACAGTCTCGTATACTGGGATTGATGCTACGGAACGACGGGAAAGCAGACGCAGCGATCGCTAAGGTCCGAACAACGACCGAGCAAGTGCTGGGTATGCTCCGGCGAGTAGCAAACCGCAAGCGTGGCATCAAGGAAGACGACGTCATCCGTCTAGTACGGGCCTTCGTCATCTCGCGGATTACGTATTCAGCACCGTACCTGCAGATGACGAGGACACAGCGAGAGGCACTAAACGTACTAATACGAAAGGCAATGAAACAGGCTCTGGGACTCCCCATATACTCATCAACAAAGCGCTTTTATCAGATGGGGGTCCACAACACCGTCGACGAACTTGTGGAGGCCCACCTTTCTAGTCAGAGAGTACGGCTTAGTCAGACCGAGCACGGAAGACAGGTACTCCAGAAGTTGGGATGGACAGTCGAACCTACACTAACGACAAGCAAACTACCAGAAAAATGGCGGGAGGCGCTCACATCGAAGCCTCTTCCAAGAAACATGGCACCGGGAGTAGACGATGACAGACGAAAAGCCAGGACAACAGCTCTAGCCCGAAGATTGGGGGGAAACTCCCGCGCCCTCTACGCAGACGCTTCCCTCCAGAAGGGCAGCGACCGGGCGGCAGCGGTTGTGACAACGAGAGACCGACTGGTCGTCTCGGCTTCGACGAGGACCAGGGAATCCACCACTGCGGAAGAAGTGGCCATAGCCTTGGCGCTCGTTCAACCCGGCGTCGAGGTTGTGGTGACGGATAGCAAGAAGGCATATAGCAGCTACCGAAGGGGCTCCATCTCCTCCTCGGCACTAGCGATCGTAAACAAGAAAGAGCCACCGGGACAAGCTGTCGAGCTCATGCGGACCCCGGCTCACTCCTCACTACTAGTTGGCAACACCATCGCTGACTACCACGCCCGAGAGATGACACGCCGGGCACACGAGGAGTCAAGCGGAGGGGAGGACGACCCGATCCCGGTCAGGAGCTACACAGACATCACACAGATGTACAGAGAGGATCAGTGTACACTACCAGAGCCTCACCGTTCACTGACACGAAAAGAGCAAACAATACTACGAAGAATACAGGCAGGGTCATTAGTACATCCAGCAATGCTACATAAAATGTTTCCAAATCGGTATGATGACACATGCCCATTCTGCAAACAAGAAAGAGGCACTCTGCGTAACGTCATTGCAGAGTG
Source organism: Haemaphysalis longicornis (assembly GCF_048455015.1). Taxonomy (NCBI): domain Eukaryota; kingdom Metazoa; phylum Arthropoda; class Arachnida; order Ixodida; family Ixodidae; genus Haemaphysalis; species Haemaphysalis longicornis. The sequence goes on from NW_027526203.1 coordinate 1,691,676, forward strand.
CACGTCCCTCAAGACCCCCATCCCACAGATTCCACCCTCACCTCACCCAACCCTTCGCCCAAAGAGCGATGGGAGATCTTGCGGTCCAGCCCTACCGTGCCGACCCACATAGCCCTCGTGGCTCGGGGCCTGGAGGTGCTGGAAGCATACGGGCCCCGAGAATAGGGGACCGCCCCATCGGCCGCCTTGATGGTGACCCCTCTATGGCATCAAATAAAGTTAAACCAACCGACCGACCGACCGACCGACCGACCGACCGACCGACCGACCGACCAACCAATCGATAGGTTTCTCAGTCACGCTTTGATAATGTGAAGTCATGAACGGACGCACTTGGCAGCGTTTAAATCAGCATTGGGAACGCACGACAAATTTCAAGCCGACGGCGGCTGCAACTGCCGATGCAAAGAATAAGCTCCGCGCCTCCTCGAAGCAGTTTAGAGCAGGAACGTCTGCCCGTTTACAGCGAAGGGGGGAAAACTCAAGGCGACACGAAGAACAGGTAATGGTTGCCCTAAGCCAGGCTGCGCTACATGTGTGACTAACGCCCGCAGCTCTGGGTGGTTTTCCTCCAGTCTCACTACGGCTTGCAAGCACTTCAGTACTTTCAGCTTGTATGCGAGTTATAGTGCTCGTGAGGGCAACATGTGGCGGAGCAGGGAACACGCCGATGTCCACGCAAAATGTATTTATCGTGGTTAGGCTAAGGCAGGAAAAGGTGTAGTCGTCTCACCCGACACTGTTTAGCAGTGCTGTCAAATATTGACGGTGTAATCTATGCGTGACAGCCCCCAGCTCGCGACGTCAGCCTTTGGACTCGCGCCTTCCCCACCTACTCCGACTGAGTGCGGTGACAGTCTCCTTGCTTGTACAGCTTGTACTCTCCTGTTTGATGCTTGGCTGCATCGAAGTGTACCGTTATGTTTGTTGCATTGTATTATAGGCTTACGAAGCCGGTAAATAAGCATCAGGCTGCGTCTTGCGATAAGTTCACTTTCAACGCGCGACGGGGTAGCGCTGAATTCGCTAGGTTGTGTGTGAATCCCAATGCTCAGTGCTACTCAGTGAGTATTCTACTGCTTTACATTTTTGCGAAGCTACCAAGAAGGCTGAGCAGGGGCGCAGCAAGCAACAGTAACCGCTCATCCACCATTAGCATACAGTCCCCGCGCTGTGGTGGCGTCGGGGATGCGCGCTCGTCTCGCGTTCCGGAGGACCCAGGTTTGAATCCCAACCGGACCCTGGATAATCAGGTTTTTCTTGAAACTCAGTTGCTAAACAGCATTTAAAGGACCTTCCCCAAGGAGTGTCGCTTGACTTAGAGAATTATTTCACCTTTTTTGTTAGTTTTACAGCAGCAGTCGGCTATTCTGCGTGTTGTGCGTCGGGCATTTTGTGGCCCGTCTGTGTGCCAGGAATGCCAGATTTTCGGTCTGGCGAGTTAACTATGCCTTCGAATTGAAGTACGCATTTATTGGCTCCTCAGAAGCAGTTCGCGTCTGAATCCTCCGCGTGGTGCACATTTGTAAAACACCCGCGGCGGGGGAATCTGTAGTTCTTGTTACCGATGTTGAGAGGAAAGTTCATTCCTCAGTTCAGCCCCCTACGTTCACTCCTCGTGTTAGGGAGAAACGGGAGACGCGGGACCGACCCCTCTTGAGAAGAGAGGTTTTGACTTCGCTATTCCAAAGGAGACAAGGAGAAGGAAAGAGATTAGCGAGGAGCAAGATCATTGCCTCTTTCGATGCGCCTATCTAGTTGCGACGGTGCGACGAAATGGTAACCAGCCTCGCTGGCCCGTCGTTTCATGCGTAACCATTGGGCACCTTTCTGTGTACGAAAGCGCATTCACGTGCAGTCACAACTTAAAAAAAAAATGTGATCTGTGGTACACTGTTAGAAAAAGATTCGCAACACTCGGGTTGCAAGTAGTCCCAGAGAAACAATATCCGAGACGTTTTGCTCAGAAGCCTGTTCTTTTCTTTACTGTCTGTATCGGACTTTCTCAAAGAGCGAGAATTGGCAGTTGGCTGGTTAACATTTCTTGGAAGCTTGCTGGAAGCAGAAGTCGAGAAGTCGAATACAATGCAGTTTAACCGCGATATAACCACTATTGGGTTACATCAACTCCCTATGCCTAGCAAGCTGCACTTTTCGTCTTTTACTTCGCAGAGTAAACACACCATGGGTGCCCAAAAACGATGCATAGAAAAAGTTCACAATGTGATTGATTATGGCATCCCACACAACCACCCGTTGCATGCACGTTAGAGGAACCTTAGAGAGCACGTTATAGCAAAGCTGCTTGGGCACGCGAAATCTAAGACGGCCACCTCAAGGCAGAAAATGGCCATCTTCACTAAGGGAGGAGGGAGAGGAAGAGCAAACAAGATGCGAAATCTTTCACTAAACTGCTGATATAACTGCCATATCGAAGGAGGGTGCATCACGGGTTCGGGGTCTCTCTCTCTCTCTCTCTCTCTCTCTCTCTCTCTCTCTCTCTCTCTCTCTCATACACACACAGGCACACGCGCGCACCCACACACACACGCACGCACGCGCGCACACCGAAAACACAGTCCAACAGTATCATAAGTATGATCTCAAAATATTTTTTGTACCTGTAGCGTGTAATATCACTGCAGTAGCGGGTAAACAAAGTTCTTGTATCTTCCACCTGCTAAATACCGGTATTTCGGGCTTTGTTGAGACAAAATACACAAAGACTGGCCATTTAAAACGAGACTGCCATGGCCAAAACTAGATGTCTTTGGTCTCCCTACATACCCAGATTTCTCCCTACATACCCATACCCGAATGAAAGGACCGCTTTTCGTACACGTAGCTAATGAATTAGCTGGCTCCCTCACTTGCTCCGTCTATCCTCTACTCCCCATGTGCTCTTTTGCTTCCGGAATTGCTACGGGGCTGTTTCCAAACGCGTACATCGAGTAAGCAGTCACGGTCAAAAAGGGCTTTCCTTCTTTTCGCGCTTATCGTGCATCAAGGCTAGGGAAAATAGCGCTGCGCCTACGTGCGTTTTAGTGATTAATAGCCGACGAGCTCCAGATGCTTGCGCTAAGCGGGTCGTATACAGCAACTAAAACGCATTACACGCGAGGAACGGCTCCGGCGTTCGGAGACCGAAGGGGAAAACTTCAGGAAGAACGGGGAAGGAGAACAAGAAGAAGAAAGCGGCCGGTTTTGTGGAGCGTGAAGAGAGAGATAACGGGGTTATTATCATCTGTCACGCATTGTTTTCACGTTCACGGACGAGTTTAGGTTTGAAGCGAGGGCTTTAAGGATCGCAATTGGAGCGGACCTGCTGCGGAAGTCAATATTACGGCAGCCAAATCTGCAGGCTCTTCTCTAAAGCTTGCGCCGAAAGCTTCAAACAAAGCCTCGTCTCCACAAAGACGTCATCGTGACAGAAGGATTCATAAAAAGGAAAGAAGGATGTTCACTGATTGCCCCGAAAAGAGCGCCCGTCTTCCCCCCCACACGAAGAAGAGAAACATCTTCACTGCACTGCAAACTTTGCTTTTTTTCCTTCTCTTCCTTGTGTTGGGCAGTGTGGACTGCAAGCGAATACATTCCTTTCGCGCCACCTTGGGTGAACCGCGAACCGCTGCAAGCCTGAAAAGCAAATTAAAAGGTCCACCCAACTCGTTTTATGTTTAAATATTTGTGAACATTTGCATTCTTTGCCGCCGTCCACTTCCGGTGGTAAAGAATGCAAATGCTCGTAATTAAAATGGAAATGGCGCAGCCGGCCTGCCATCAGTCACGGTGTCGTTCGTAGCATGCAGAATAATTCCCTAGCCGAGAGTATTCAATTGTAACGCTCGCTTACTACGAAACCTTAAGTCAGCAAGCACTGCAACACCCTTTTCACCCATGGTTATCTTAGAAAGAATGTGCCGCTCAACAGAAAAAGAAAGTGGGAGAAGGTCATTTTTCTTTTTGTTTTTTACGTGCAGCAGCAGCAGCAGCACACGTCAGGAAAGTGCAATGAAACACGGCTTTTAGGCGAAAACAAGTTGGGAATGGAAGCTAGCATGCGTGTGCAGCATTATACCGTACAAGAGTTTTCTTGCGCGCACCCGCTTTCTTACTTTCTTTTCCTTCGTGATCGTCTAAGTTTACTCATTACATTGCAACACACCCGCTATGAGAGATTAGCCATGGCGCAGAAACGACGGGAAATCGCTTAAACATTGTGACTACCATTCAAAAACCTAAACGAAACTTTTATAGGCTATTGTTCGTTTTCAGCATTGTTCCCTCCAAGCATGCACTATTTTGTTGCCCGCTGCTCTCGAGCTGGATAAAAACATGAATCTAAGAGTATTTAGGTTCGCGAAGCACCAACACTTCTGTGTGAGAAGGTTCGGTATCAACGCACCCTCTGGAGATTGTTTAGCTTTCACTGAGGTAGGTCCCAAGTGTCCGGCTTCGGCGGCTGAAGCTGATGTCAATCATCTCTTGTGGACGTGCACAGGAACCAGAAGAGCTCGGGACAGTGCGCTAAGAGTGGTTGGTCTTCGGTGGGATAAACCGGGGGACTTCAACCGGTGGGTGCACGAAGACCGCTACTGCAGGTCGCTGCTGAACTTTTTACACGAGACCGGACTCCATGCCTACCTTTAGACTTGTACAGGGTCATCAGTTTCCTGACTACCTGTGCTTTTGTACCCGGTATTTTTATTCTACCTAACGTCTTATCTTTTCTTTATATGCCGCATGGCAAAAATGCGAAAAAAAAAAGACAAACGCTCCATTCAGAAAGTCAAAATGCGTAGAAATGATACAGTGAGGCGGTTGGTTAGATATAATACTGCGTTCTTTCATCTTTATTCGGTTCGCTATAAAATCTTTCTCGCCAGGAACCCAGTTCCCAGGTGAACTTACGAGAGGAACTTGCCCCTCCGTACATTGCCGGTCCAATTTAGAGTCGTGCCGTCGCGCATTGGAGACCACACGGGTCCATATGTAGTGGCTAAGAATACATTGGTTTATAATCACGGCTAAACAGTATTTTCTGCAAAGAGCCGACCAGGTCTAGCTCGCATGGCTCACTGAAACACCGTTTAGTGGGTTAATACCGACAAAAAAAGAGTGAGCGAGTGAGCGAGTGAGCGAGTGAGTGAGTGAGTGAGTGAGTGAGTGAGTGAGTGAGTGAGTGAGTGAGTGAGTGAGTGAGTGAGTGAGTGAGTGAGTGAGTGAGTGAGTGAGTGAGTGAGTGAGTGAGTGAGTGAGTGAAAATGACGTGCGAAAAAAAGGACAAAAAATGGGCGCAGCTTGTACTAGTGCAAGGCTGGAGAAACAGCAGAGCTGGCGGCCCCTCCGCAGCCTTTCACATCTCTCCCAAAGCGGACCGCGTTAGCACGCGATAGAACCCGCGGGAACCGGCTTCGCGGACTCGGCGTCTGTTGCGCGAACTCGGCGTCTGTGCTCACCACTTCAGGCGCGAACGCACGTGAACTGGTGAGAAGAACAGCACACTAGACATCACGCCACGAACGCTAGGCAGAGTGTTCTCGAAGGTCGAGCTGGCCGACGCCGGGCGCTCCTGATGAGGCGCATGGTCACATGCGCTAGGCATTTTTTCTTGGTATTTTGTTCTCGTAACGCCATACGGCGGAACTAGAAGCTTAAACAGCTTTGCAGTTAAAGGAAAGGTGGGTGGCCTCTTTTCACTTCAGAAATCTGCAAACTTTCACCGCTTCTCGGCCTCTTGGGATCAGGTGTTCTTGACCATGGGGCAGCGCCGCGGCCTGCAACACGGGGGCGTGCGCTGACGCTTCCGAAGCGCCACTGCGGCGCCTGCGTCATGGTGCGGGTCAGCTTGACCGTGTCCGACGACCAGGGTGTCGAACCGGAATTTTTTCGGGTTCGGTTCGGGTTCGGGTTCAAGCCTTCCGGGTTCGGTTCGGGTTCGGTTCCAAAGCACTATTCCGTTCCGGTTCGAACCGGAAACGGAACGGAACGAAGAAAATCGGTTCCAAACGGGTTCGAAGAAAAAAATCAGGCGCGTTTTTTTTTTCTGTTAATTTTCTTGTGCTCGTTTTTCGTTTCCTTATTGAGGTGCATGGTGGCATAAAAAGAAAGTCATAAAGAATGTTTCTTTGTGCAAATATTTTGTCTTGGCCAAACTAAAGCAACCCTGGAACACTTTTTTCAACTTTTTTTAAATATTGAGTGCTTGCAGAAAGTAGTCAACCAACACATACTGTATTTAGATTAGGGGGTCGCAAAGTGCCTCATCCAAAAATTACCGCTCTCTCCTCATCAGATAACTAAGAAATTTGCTTTAAATATTTTTCTCTCCTTCCCGTTCTTGGCGTTCTTCGACCGCTGAATGACGTCATTTCAGCGGTGTAGCGGCTGTTTGCCGGCTTTCCTTAAGTTGCAGAATAGAACGTATTTGATAGCCACTTTAAAAAGAAAGCCACAAAAGCGAAGCAGAAACGGAAGTTGCATCTGCAGCGACCAGCAAATCATGCACTGTTGCTCCGCGGTGGAAATACCTATAGTTTTCGCAGTGCTGCAAGATGCGCAGAAGAGTGAAAGCGTTTATAGAAAGTGTTGAATTTATTTATTTATTTATTTATTTATTTATTTATTTATTTATTTATTTATTTATTTGTTTGTTTGTTTGTTTGTTTGTTTGTTTGTTTGTCTGTTTGTCTGTTTGTCTGTTTGTCTGTTTGTCTGTCTGTTTGTTTGTTTGATGAGCCGACACAACGCAGGCAATGAGGCGCGCCATAGTGGAGGGCTCCAGATTCGTACACATGGACGTTTTCGCTTTTCGCGTCCATCAGTATTTACGGCCGCCGCGCCCGGGAATAGAACATCGACCTTAGGCTCAGCAGCGCAACGCCGTAGCCACTGAGCCACCCCGCCGAGTTTATCTAAAGTGTTCAATAGCTCCTTGAACGGTACAAGCTACTGCAAAACGTTTTCTATGGTAGTGTGACGGGTATGTGGCGCCCCCCCCCCCCCCCCCCCCCACATTTCGGTGGCCCTGCCAGGCTCGGTGGGAAACATTGTACACGGCTGGCGAATAAACACCGACGAGCACAGCCGCTCGCGGTCAGTCACCGTCACCACCAGCACGCTGCGGGTCGTCACTCGGGTGGGGGGTAGTACGACCCTTCCACGTTTACGAATGCGGGCCAAATCATGACAGGTAGGTCAAAGATTATAACAATAACTGAAGCGAAACAAAAGGTTCGTTGGGACACTTAAGGCTGCCTATTTGTATGAATGTGAAAGCATTACTCTTTGTGGCCGCAAGTTTAGCTTTATTAATTTAAGTTCGTTCATTTTCATGATTTAATTTTATGTTATTCTTGGCTCATACCACTGCAATTTTATACACCACAGTTGTTTTCTTGAGGAAACAAAAAATATGGCACTCGAGTACGGTAGTCGCTAATGCGAAATTTGAGAACAGCGCGAACCATAGTCTTGTCGGCGACGGCGCATAGCTGCTATGTCTTAGGGAGTGATCGTGCCCTCAACAAATGGAAAAAAATAAACTTGTTTCTCTCTCTCTCTCTCTCTCTCTCTCTCTCTCTCTCTCTCTCTCTCTCTCTCTCTCTCTCTCTCTCTCTCTCTCTCTCAACAAATGCACGACGGCATGCTGTATACTTTGTCGTTATCTCGTAAGGCGTTGCTGCCGTGGAGCACGTCTCGCATGGTCTGGAAATTTCGCCCTCCCCTCCCACTTTCGCCATAATTTCGTCCTCCGCCTTCCTGCTCGCTCTATCTTCGGTGGCGTCTTCGTTCTCTCGGTTACAACGAGGCCGACGCTGAGAAACTACGCGAAACCACAGGAGCTGGCGCTTAAGGGCTGCGTTCTAACACATGGCTCTTCAGAGCCACCGCTGTGCCGCCCTGTGATCCACTCCCTTCGCCGACTAGTGATGGGCCGCACATCGTTTCCAAATAATGCGTCCTCGCCACAGTATTCTCGAAGGCGAACATGTACCCTCCTGGCCAGCTGGCAGCGCCGCAGTGCCTCCAGCGCCTCCCCCATCTGTGCATCCTAACCAGAATCTTCTGGCAATGGGCAGCATCTCTGCAGGCTGCCTTTTGCCTCGACCTAATAAGCAGACGACCCGTCTGTCCATAATCGTTTGTTGGTACCTTTGAGTGTCGACGTGGTTGAACATTTTGCGTCTCCCCTCCCCCCCCCCCCCCCCCCCTGAGGCTCGTGACGGGCCGCCCCTCGTCCCCAAATCATGCATCCTCACCAGAATGTTCTGCCTGGCATGCAGGCAGGCAGGCGGGCAGGTAATTTACTGGCAAGCGGGCGGTCTCTTTGGCGGGCAGGAGAGCCTACGCGCCCGCCTTTTTTTTTTTTTTTTGATCCATCAAATGCTACCCACGCACACACGCACGCTCGCACGCACCCCTATTTTCGCACAATGATGAATGGAATGAATGACTTTATTATAGGAGGAGGCCAATAGGCCCTGTTGTGGGACACGGGGAAAAGGGGAGGGTAAGATTGTCCATATAAAGTCTGCACTGCACTGTGAGCGTTCACTTAGCACGATATGCACAGGTGAAGTTGTGACGAGGGCACTCTAATACGACCATGATTGGGGTATCCAAAAGGAGCCGTTCAGGAGCCACAAGGGGTGTGTTTGGGGTTTTATCTAGAGAGTGGGTGAACGATCCGCCATCATACTACTTTGTAGAGACCTGTTTTGAGACCGAATTCTGTAATTTGCTGTAAAATTTGGGGGTTGTTTCTGACGTGTTGGACATGTTCTTCAGAAGTCGTCGGGCGCACTTGCGCTGTAAGAAACTGGTCGCGGTCAGTCGAGTAAGCTGAACAAGCCCAGATGAGGTGGAAAAGGTTCGGTTGCTGCCACAGTAGGGGCACCGAGGACTAGCAAGGTGCCTATGCGTTGTCCATTTGGAGATGACGTCCGGAGTGTAGGCCGAGTCAGCGTAGACTTTATTAGCGAAAATTTCTCCTGTTCTTGGCAGGGACTGCAGAGGAGCAAGAAAACCAGGTGGTGAGGCGTCGGCAAGCCGTTGTCGGCTCAGGTTCTTAATTCGACGGTATTTTTGCTGCCAGTCTATTTCGCATGCCTGTTGTGGCGCAGGTCTTTCTTGGATGGACACGGGAACCATGGGAGGAGTGCGTAAACACTCCCGGGCAGCATTATGCGCCGAATGGTTTCCGTCCGCTCTATATGTGTGAGCAGGAGTCCAGACCACGCGTATCCTGAACCCTTCGTGAGTGAGGTCGCGAATTTTGTAAAGAATGTTGGTGGCCGTAGAATTGGGCGAGAAGGACCTGTTCAGTTCCCGTAGAGCGACATGGGAGTCAGTGATGACACGGAACTGGTTGGTGGTGATAAATGAGGTCGCACTTTGTATGGCCTGAATGGCGCCGAGGATTCCGAAAAGTTCGGCTTCATCAGTGAGACCGTATGTGTTTGTTATATTGCGAGAGCCATTAAGCTGGGGGATGTCAGGGCAGGTCCAGGCCACCGCTGCTGTTGTTCCGTTCATGGATGCGTCGGTAAAAATGTCTATTTCATCGGGAGCTTTGTCGTTGGCGAGAGTGCGGACATATTGTTCCCGTACGGCGCGGTTACGGCGAGAAATGGGTCGGCGCCTGAGGTGGCCCAGGGCGGGTCGCTCCCAGGGTGGAATAGCAGGTGGAAAAGTGTCAGCATTAAAAGTACTGTTTAATGTGTCCCGCTTCAAAATAGATTGTCCTTGAGGCACGTGTTCAATGTGCTTCTGAAAGCGGAGCGTCGTCTCCTCTACCAGGTTAGCGATGGGGGGAAGCGAAACTGCTTCTGACAGTACGGCACAATGAGGCAAAAAAATTTGCATCGTAAATAAATCGGTCGGTCTGCTACTCTTTTCATCTACCCCAAGTTTCCACGGCGCTTAAGCTTTAACACGAAATCATTAGCAGTGCTAGAAGTAGAAAACAGTCTGGCGTCGGCGTTAATTTCCGACTGCTAAGCGTGGCAGGTGGCATTTAGAGCAATTTCCTTCTGCTCATCTTTTATCTACTAACAGAGCTGTTAGAAAGAAATAACGGCTATAAAGGCTCATTGGACGGCGTGTATAGGACGGCATTGGATAGGGAACCGCCGGAAATAAGAACTTGCTAATGGCCCTTCAGCAACCGGTGATAGCGATTGGGGTTTAGGAAAGATGATAGCCAGGTGAAGTCAGAAGCAGCAGTAATGATCACTTGTAGAGAGAGAGAGAGAAAATGAAGTTTAATTAAATGGAGGCAAAGGTGCAGAGAGGCGTCCTCATTCGAGGGGGCCGAATCGACAGCCGTTTCTATCAAGAGCAACTGATCTTCCAGGCCGGAGCTAGCCACGGCTGTCTCCCAAATCTCTATGGAAACGTGGAGGTTGGGTGGATCTACGGTACACTTGTCGCAGCCGCCCACTATATGTATGAGGTTCCCAGGCTCTCCACAGAAGCGACGAAATGGAGAAAGTTGTGTCCCGTCAAACAGGTGGAGTCTGGTGGTGTGTGGGAAGGTGTATGCCCGCAGGGCGCGGAGTAATCGTTCCTGGTTAATCGGTAGTGATTTGTGCAGGGAGGAATACGTTCTACGGAAGAGGTTATAGTGCTGAGTAACTTCCTGGTCTGTGACTGCAGGATGCATGCACTCGGGCCCGGCTTCATCAGCGCTGGCTAAGCGGGTCAAATCTCGAGCCACGAGGTTGGTGATCTTGTTTTCCGGGGATGCCAGTATGAGCTGGTGCCCATACAATCGTGACTGTCTCGTTGGTGGTCTCTGATTGATCATTGGAAGTGTTGTAACATGCAATCGATCGTTGGCAAAGTTGGGCCACGCCTGCTAAGAGTCCGTTATGAGAGTTTTGGCACCGCTTCCTCAGCTTGAAGGGGGCTGTGTTCGGGGGTTGAGATGCTACACCTGTGGGAGGCTGCAGAACGGTACCAAAAAGAAAGAGAACGTATTGAAGAATGCTGTCGGGCGTCTCTTGCATCAAACCAGTTGATCGTTCCTCCCTTTTTGTCTTTCAGTTTAGTTTCTTTCCAAACGTCTCCCCTAATATATATACACGTTTTAAAAACCCTTTGATGAATATAAAATATGCGTTAGTCAATTAGTTATTAACTTCAGTGCGAGATGTCAATTTTAATATAGAAACAACATAACAGCGCAATAGGGGCATTAGGAAATACCTTTATAGCATTCAGGTAGTCGTCACATAACTTTGCGGCTACTTTGTGCTTGACAAAATTTCCTGATTGGTCCAGAAGGAGAACGCTGCAAAATTTCCAAATGCCAAGGACCCCAAAGATATCATGTGCGGTCCGACCATCTAATCCGCCTTAACTGACCCGCTAATTCCTGTAATCCAAATTAATCAACACACCAGTCCAACTAATTAACATTAGCTCATTCACTCACCTTATTAATCCACCCCAGTCTACCCGTTAACCCGCATTAATCGACTTTAATCCATCCGCCTCTTAAGTTTAAGGTTAGCAGATTCAAGATAACATGAAAAGGCTATCAAATATACTTTAAAAGTGGAAATTAGGATTCCCCATTTTTTTATATCTCATGTTCTCTTAGATCAGTAACCAAAGGACACAACGGCACTGTATACAAGAAAAAGTGACGTTAACTTTCAGAACTATGAGTGTTTGTGTCCCAGTGCTGTTTGTATATAACTGCCCATTCAAACTAAAATGAGTGGAAAATATGGATTTACTGTTGATGGTGTCCCTGAAGGCCTTCACAAGCGGACAGGGATGCATGCGAATTAACAGCCCATTGAAAACTTTACACGATTTTAAACACCATGCAGATAGAAAACATGAAGAATATTCCATGATATGTTATACTAAATGTAAAAGATAATTGGGAGAGATGGGCAGTACCTAACGCAAACGGATAGTATATACGGACAACTTTACATTAAATTGATGTCAATAGTTAGAAGAGAACATGATGGGCGTTGGGAACTGCAGACTATGCAAAATATTTCATGGTGCTGTCTGCCGAGTGGCAAAATACCTTCAGACGCAAGGTAGGGTACCGCAATGGAAAACTAGAAATCATATTTTTGAGGGCCCGGGAACCGGTTCGGAACGGTTCCTTTGATTCGTTCCGGTTTGGGTCCAGTTCCAAAATGGCGTAAAAAATACGGTTCCGGTTCAGTTCCGGTTCTGGGCAAAAATTCGGGTTCGGTTCCGGTTTTCGGTTCGGTTCCGGTTCCGGTTCGACACTCTGCCGACGACGACTCCACAGCACCCGATTACGCGTTTGCGCGGCAAAATACGGCTGAGCGAACTGAAACCAAGCGCACAACGTAGTGTACCGCAGCACGACGCCTTCTCCACTACGTACTACACCATGGTGCGTATTTTAGGGCAGACAAATACATTTGAGATTTGATGTGCGGATGAAATTACTTGGAATAAGACGTACAGCATGGCAATGCTCGCAGAACAATCATGGTACGAATTGGAGAGTAGCTTTTCCACGGCGTGAAACACAACTCATTTGAATTGAACTTGTCGTTTAAGATTAATTTCTACAACGCGAAGCTTTCTTTTTCTTCTAAATCAGACCGTATAGTTGAACTGCGCCTGCATCAAAAATACAGCGGCCGCTGCACAAAGTCGCACCTACGGTGTTTGCCTCCATTCCATTCTTGGGACCAAAAGGAGGGCAAAGACCGTTGCCTTTGCCCAACACGACAGTTGGCATGGAAACACAATTTTAACGTGAAAGCGCTGACTCGGTACGTCGAAAATCAGGCGTGACCGAGCGACGGTAGTTAAAATGGTCGACGATGCAACTGAAATCAAAATAAAGTAATTGACTTAAAAACACTAAGCAAATTTGGGACCGCATGCAATGTATGCGAACTCAGGGCCGCCGGTATGCGTGATGCGCCCTCATCCACTACTCCACCATTGCAGCTCGGTGGCGCTGGTTGTAGGTGGATCTAGCGAATGCATTGCGGCCCTCAAATGAGAAACGTATGTTAGAGACATGTATTGTGCATGAGTAATTTGAGCAGGGTTATTATTGAGGTAGCAATTAGGCCAGCAGCAAAGTACATTCCGCATGCATGTCCTCTTTGCTTGCCGATGCGAACGCCGGTATGTGCGGCCGGACGTTGGCAGCGCCATCGTGCGGCATCCACCGGTTTTCCATGCTGACGGAACAAATGTCGTGTACAGTGCGATCGCGGGGTATGTGCTGGCCTGACGCTAGGCCTAACGTTATCCTTTAATCTCTGGCGTCATCAACCGGTACCCGCTACTGACGTATGCAATGGAGGAAAGAAAGGTTAAAAGAGACCCATAGTCATCCTGCGCGTTGCTATAAGTGAGACAGTGGCGCAGCTTTTCTCGCCCTCGAGACTTGTCTTATAACTGCGTCGAAATGATGGCCTACCGAGGTCCATGCATCCCAGCGCGGCCCAACCGGTATTGAATGGTTGACGGGGGAAGAGGGAGCAGACGACAGTAGGAGTGCGCAAAATCGGAGGAGGTGGCGAATGCACGCAAAATCCACGAAAGAAAAGAGACCTCCGCAATGTCGGGGCCTCAACCTTTCCTTTCCTTCAACCCGCCGCGGTGGCTCCGTGGCTAAGGCGTTGCGCTGCTGAGCACGAGGTCGGGATTCGAGTCCCGGCCTCGGCGGCCGCTTTTCTGCTGGAGGCGAAAAGCAAAAACGCCCGTGTGTACGAGATTTCGGCGCACGTAAATGATCCCCAGGTGGTCAAAATTAATTCCGGAACCGTCCACTACAGCGCGCCTCATCGCCTGCGTTGCGTCGGCGCGTTAAACCCTACAATCAATTAATTTTCTTTCCTTCATGACGTAGTACAATAAGTTTGACGTAGCTGTGCACATCGTAAGGTTGGGCATGACGTTACGGTTGGGTAACGTTAATCTTAGATATTGGGCTAAGAAGGGCGATCGGAGAAGGATTACATCAAAGTAGAGCAGAAGACAAACGCGCAAGGAGAAAAAGAGGCTGAGAGTGCACGTTCTGCAATTGGGCACTAACGTTTTTGCATTCATTGCATCACATACATAAGGAGCGCTGAGGTGCCCTTGTAATTTTTATACGCATTCTAACATGTCTTGCATCACAACCATAACTTATGGCGTACGTATAGACTACTGCACTGAGACCCTTTAAATTCAGTAAGCAAAGCCACATGTAGAAAATTATTTTGGCAACGATTCAGAGTGATGCCTTGGACAATAGCACAGAAAAATGGAAGTGATTATATGCACATTAAAGCTTCTCAATGCTGTGGCATAAGCGAAGAATCTTCCGAAGCATTTTCAGGAGTTGCGTGCCTAAATCAACATTCCTATCACCCCACTTTCGCAAGAAAGCAACGTGGCAATATGCAGGCAGTCGTCTATAGTCTCTTGCCCATGGTGTGATGTGTCCCCCGTAGTCGTGTTTAAATCGGCATTAATGATTGTGCGGAGGAAGGTAATTAGTAAAAAGGTTTCTTTTTATGTGCAGCCGTAGTCTACGATAATGAATCTAGTGACCTTTCTGCAAGGGGAACTACTTTGCGAATACTTGGGACGTACGGAGATCGCTTGACCAGTTACAATACTTCGGAAATATTCTTAACACTTTTAAAAAACTCTGCACAGGCTCTGTACAGCTACCGTGCCACACTCACCATGCAGCTACCCTCTGTCGAAACCTTTGCGAAAATGGTCGAAACGCAATCTGCGACAACCTACTTGCCGGCCCGACAACAGTAGCCGCGATTATGGCCCCACATGGTATACAAATATTTTGCCTCCAGGAAGGATGGACTGTGCTGCAATTTATCTTTTGCACGCGCGGCTATTTTATCTGCGTTTATATGTGGTTGCCTAACTCCTGCTTTTCTTCCCTCGTTACACACAAGCGCATGCGCTTGAAATGTATAGGCAGCGGTCTTCAGATCCGGATTTTTTGCACCGATTGTTAATTCCAAAGCTTAACCTCACTACTGCCTTCCCAATACACCATGTTTGAGCCTCGTGATTACAACCATGAGCCTTCGTTCTTTTTTGCTGCGCATTTTCGTAAAAATGGCTCCAATTTTAGTTGTGCGTAGGCCGTGTGTACATGGCGTTCAAGTTAGATTAAATTAAGGTAGTACATGTGGCATCCCATGAAGACATATATTATGCATTCTGTCAGAGAGTTGTCGTTTAAAGGGAGGCGACCGACAATGATTTCTGGGCAGAGAGCGTCATAATGAATATTTGTTTACAGATTTCAGAAACGAAAAATTTCTCGGCACACTTAAATCTTCTCACGTACTTTGAAGGCGAAAGTTTGGCGTACTATTGAATCAGGTACATTTTACATACGCGTCTACACGTAGACACAGCAACCAGGCTATTTAACCGACATTAAGCCATCATAAACCACCTTAATTCATCTGAATCAATATTATTCAATCGTATTTCATCCTAAACAATCAAAATCCAACTCAATCAACCATTAATCTGGCTTAATCCATCTTATTCCCTCTTAATCATATCAATCCATCGTAATCCACTTCAAACCCTACCTTATCCACCTTATTGCGTCTTAGTTATTCTTAGTACACCCTAATCAATCTTAATCCTCCTTCCCAATCCTTGCTATCAATCACTGATCACTCATTATTTTATCCTAATTTGTTTAATTCCGCATTGATTCACCTTAATACACCTTAATTCAGTTTAAACCATCTTAATTCCACCTTACTAAACATAACGACTAATCAATAATTTATTATGTTTGCTAATCGTTAATCGCATTATACGCAGCGAGCATATACGCAGCGAGCATGCTTTGGTTCGCTTCTGGGCTTCCTTAGTTCATTTAGTTTTTGCATCATTCATGTTGGCACCGGGGTCATTCGAAGGCAATCTTGCAACGAGACGTGTAATAAGACTCTCGCCCTAAAAACTGCAGAACGCGGAAAACGAATAGCCAAAAGAAATTGAAAACTGAATATACAAACTGCGCACAAATTGAAGCACTGTAAGCATGCGCTGCGTGTGCATGTTATGATATGGCGAGGTGTAATTTCGGAGCCTACGTAACTCCTAAATTTGCAATAGGCTCGTTCATTTAATTTATTCTATTCACTGCTGTGGTCATCTTCGTTTCTCACGACGTTTAGGCGATATGCGAAAATCGCAATACACAAGCTCCCCGATGAAACTACTGCGCTAACTAGTATTGTTGTGGGCTCCCAAAAATCCCAAAGTTAGTAAACCCCCTCTTCTTTACCAGTTTAAAGGTAATTAATCTCTGTTAGTTGAATGGTTAAATCACTATAAAACGTAAACCTGTAATGTGCTTCTCCCTGTTATCCTGAACTTTTCCAAGCTCCTCTCCTGTCTTCAAATTTAACTCTTCTTTTTTCATTTAATTTCATTATATGGCTGATGAAATGTAGAACCACGTCTATCTGTGACTTATGACGCTTGTTGCTAGAGCGTGGATCTTTTTTGAAAATATTAACGCTTATAAGTATATTCTAAGTTTTCTGAGATTTCGTTGAAGCCATGGGCTGATCTCACAAGTCGTTTAAGCTCTCTGACCTTCTTGGACTTGGATTAAAAGGAAAAGAGAGAGAGAAAAGCGTTTATTAAATACATGCACAGAGGACTCCTTAGTCCTCACATTCCAGACGACCTCTTGTGACGTCTTCAAGCAGCTGCCTGATGTACGCCCCCAGTTAAAGCTTTGCAGTCAGATTGCCGCTGCGCCAATTCACAGCTTGGGCGTTAAAGTCAATTGCCGTCATTTCGACGCGGTGCACTCGGGAGCTGTCGTGGGCGAAAGCTTCAGTAAATATATGGCGGTTCCGATTGCTCAAAAAGGCTTGCAGCTCTAGCAAAAGAATAACTTTTCCCACGTGGATTCTCCGTTACTTCCATCGGTGAAAGAACCAAAATGACCATCATCGTCGTATACCAGATGTGGAATTCCCAAGCATTTGATGCGAATACCAAGCGGCAGATGGAATAAGTATACGTTCGGCATCGTAATCACAGTAAAAGGACGCTAGAGGCCATCATTTCGCCGTCGTCACCTTGTCCGGGCGCTGTTTCGTCCTCGAAGGACGCCACTCACGTGCCAGGTGGTTGTTGTTCGAACCGAAGGCACCCGCGCTCGTAATGAAGTGACGTGCTCATGACGCCGTCTTCTGCTCGAAGCAGTTACGAAGTCGCAATTCTTTTTTCTTGGCACATAGGGCAGCTTAGCTTACCGTATACGGGGTCAACTTTCCGTGTCACGACCACATCTGGTCGCCGTCGCATAGCGCCAGTACACGTAGCAAAACAGGATGCTCGTAACCCTCTCTACGCGGAGTGCAAGCAGGCGAAAAGGGTAAAAGAAACGCGCACACGAAAAAGGGCTTGTGAGGGACGCGTCGCTACGTGCGGTGGGCGGCAGCCATGGTGTCGCAAATGGAGCGGACTTTCGCGTTTCTTGGGATGGCAGCCCGTAGCTACTTCACGTGTCTGTGAAACCGATGGGTGGGGCGGCGAGAGCAAGATCAATGTCTGTTGGGGCTTCACAGCTGGTGGGAAGACTTCCTCGCACGTGGGCGGATTGTCCATGGACGCCCTTCCGCCGACAATCCGTTTACCAACTGCAGTGCTAGTTTTCGACTGACCGCAGGAAACCACCCGGGCGCAAAATTGGTTGTTGCTTCATACCGTGGAGCCGTCATGAGTGGCCTTCCGTGAGAAGAGTAAGGCTGGTCATGGCCCTTGCAAACAAATCCAGCGGTCCGGCGCTAGTGTGAGAGAGTTTTCTTCGTGTGCTCAAGGATGCCCGGCCCATGCATGGTATACGAACTGCAAGGGCGCCCAAGAAATCACTCTTGAAAGTCTGTTTAGCTTAGAATTTAGCTCCTTCGACTAAATTACGTTATAACGCAACCATCTAACAGGCTATTTGAATAAACGTAGCAATTCTACTTTATACTGAGATCATATGGGCGAGTCGTGCGTCCTGGCGTGGCCTAATCGATACAGGCTGCCTGTTCGATGTATTGTGGACCGAGCAGCGGAAGGGTATCTGTAGTGCAGTATTTTTAGAGTCGAAAGAGAGCAACCATGCAGCTGCCTACACCCTGCTAAGCTGTGGAACTACTTTTAACTATATTTCTTCCAATCACAGTTGTTGTTATTTGGAGGTACAAGTACAAATAATGTGGCGCAGCAGCTAGCGAAGGTGTGAGGACGTGGAACGAGCTACAACGCTGCGGATTTTGAGCTCACGGCTATACTAGAGCCGTTGAAAGGAAGAAATAAAAAAAGAGAAGCGAGAGAGAAGCAGCGGTAAACAGAAATGGATACATAAATCGTCGCTGTTGTGTTTACACATATATTTGCTTTTAAAATATGGTGCATCATATGCATATACAGGGCTTTGCAAGAATAACTGGGTGCTCTAAAAAATTTCCTAGCAAACCATTCCTACGTTCATACTCTAACTATACGCGAGGGTCGCATTTTGTGGTCGTTTTTACACAAACAACGACGATGCACGTACCTTGTTCGTAATTAATTGAATAAAAACAAATTTTTGTCTATGCGAGATCAGGCGGCTATTTCAGAAAAGGGACCACTTTAGAACGGTTGCGCCCCCTGGCGTGTTCGCATCAAAATGACGATGTGGTCCGCGGAAGGGAATAATATTTTATTATAGTAATTACACAGAGAGAGAGAGAGAGAGAGAGAGAGAGAGAGAGAGAGAGAGAGAGAGAGAGAGAGAGAGAGAGAGAGAGAGAGAGAGAGAGAGAGAGAGAACGGCGGGTTTGCTACTTAAAGAGACGCTAAAGGCTGAACAACTTTTTGTATTAACAGACAGATGGCGCGCTATGTAGCACTCTCGGCTGTTGTTTCACTGTCAACGTTGCCTTATTTTCTAAGAAATAAATAGTTCATGCTGGTACTCCTGTCTGCTGTATTCTTTCAATTTTTGTGGCGTTTCAGAGCGCGCCACCGAAAGCTCAGAGCGAGCCGAGCAGGATTTTACTCGATCGTCGCCATCTTTCTGGAAGGATTTACTGATTAATTTTGACTTTTGTTCCAGTTAACCAAAAAGGGCCTTCTTAACGCTATCTGAGTTTGGCGGCGTACAGACAAATTCGGCCACCGGGCCCGGCACACTATGGCCGGGACTTACGGTGACGCCAACGAAGCTTCACAGGATCGGGCCCACCACAGGCTGCCACCTAGTGGTCCGTAGGTACGATAGGCTATCGCGTTCACCCGCATGCATGCATTTTTTTGACTGCGCGTGTACCAATGCGAGGACGCGGGTTCGATTCCCGACCGCGGCAGCCACTTTTCTAATGGAGGCAGAAAGCAAGAACGCCCGTGCGTTCGAGATTTCGGCGCACAATAAAGATCCCCAGGTGGTCAAAATTAGTAATCCGGAGCCTTCCACTACGCCGCGCCTCATCGCCTGCGTTGCGTCGGCACCTTAAACCCTTCAATCAATCAATCAATCAATCAATCAATCAATCAATCAATCAATCAATCAATCAATCAATCAATCAATCAATCAATCAATCAATCAATCAATCAATCAATCAGACAATCAATCAATCAATCAGACAATTGGAAACACTTTCAATGAAATAAAAACAATGAAACCCGGGCTGAGGCCTCACATTGTATAAGGTCGCCTAGCTAGGATTTGTGT
The DNA here is from genome assembly GCF_048455015.1 of Haemaphysalis longicornis. Classification (NCBI taxonomy): domain Eukaryota; kingdom Metazoa; phylum Arthropoda; class Arachnida; order Ixodida; family Ixodidae; genus Haemaphysalis; species Haemaphysalis longicornis. The sequence continues at coordinate 1,711,414 of NW_027526203.1, forward strand.
ATTTTAAAAATCGCATGATCAGCAGAAGTTACCGCATATATTTGTTTTAAGTTTGCATGTTCCTGATGCCGCAGTGTTTGTTTTAGGAAAACGCTCAGGCAAGCGCTATCAATCCCGTTTCACAATGTGTTCGCATTTTCCAATGCCACCAACTGAAGGGCGGGAAAGTGTGGGTGGGCGCCGACACCTGTTATCACGCTCTGTTAATAAGCAACTGCTGCAGCTGCCAGTGGCGTGTTTAGATTTACGACACCCTAATCCACCAATACAGGCCAACTTGCTTCTACACTTGTGTCCCTTATAAAAACAACCCGTATTCACTCTAAGGCAACTCTTTGTGATTCTTCTAAACGAACGACCAAAAGAAATTTTTGATGCGTTGCCGCTTTCGGCTGCGCCATCGCGCGAACCGGCATCGCACGTTTCGTTTTTGAGCCTCATACCCCCGTTCTAAGGTGATAATTTTTCCCAGGTGACCGAGAGCTCTCTCATAGGCGAACATCTTTTTTATTCGGTTTCTAAAGAAGCAAGCGCCATCTGCATCATTGGTGGTGAACAAAGCAGACCTTCGTGTAAAGTTTCAGCTAGAAGAACCAAATATCACATAAATTAAGCGCGCTTTCCCCGATGCCACAGCATCCCTTAGGCCCGTAAAGTTACCTAGCTAAGTTTTTATTTCAGGGTTACTCATAGGGCTTAAAACGAATTGTATTCGGTTTATAAATGTCCGTCGTAGCGTGAAATATTACAGCAGCTTTCTTAAATGTGTTTTCACTACTCCCGCGACATCCCTTTTACCCCAAAGTTAACGTCCTGGTCGTAGCCTCTAGAGTTAACTTATAAGAATGGGTACCAGCAAATTTCTTGAAGTTGCCTCTCCACACGCGCACACACGCGCCTATATATATATATTATACCTATATGCAGTGTCTTGTAATATATATATATATATATATATATATATATATATATATATATATATATATATATATTATATATATATATAGCTAATCAGAAATGGAAAATGAGGGGCTTGGTGAATTAAGATAGAATGAGGGTTGGCAATCAAGAAAACCTTGGAAAGCAAAGGGGGAATGCGGTAGGTCATAGAAACAGATGAAGAATTTTTTGAGTAAGAAAGAAAGTGGTGAAAAAATGCCCGCCGGGTGGGATCCGAACCCACCGGCGGGCGGGTGGGATCCGAATCCACGAACCGGGTGGTCGTGGGTTCAGATTTCACCCGGCGGGCATTTTTTCACCCCTTTCTTTCTGACTCAAAAAATTCTTCATCTGTTTCTATGACCTACCGCATTCCCCCTTTGCTTTCCAAGGTTTTCTTGATTGCCAACCCTCATTCTATCTATCTATCTAGCTATCTATCTATCTATCTATCTATCTATCTATCTATCTATCTGTCTATCTATCTATCTGTCTATCTATCTATCTGTCTGTCTGTCTGTCTGTCTGTCTGTCTGTCTGTCTGTCTATCTCTCTCTCTCTATATATATATATATATATATATATATATATATATATATATATATAGAAATAAGGGTTGGCAGTCGAGAAAACCTCGGAAAGCAAAGGGGAGGATGTGGTAGATCATTGAAACAGATTAAGAATTTGGAAAGAAAGAAAGAAAGTGAAGAAAAAATGCCCGCCAGGTGGATCTACCACATCCTCCCCTTTGCTTTCCGAGGTTTTCTCGACTGCCAACCCTTATTTCTGTGTTATTTTCAACGAGCCCCTCATTTCCTATATATATATATATATATATATATATATATATATATATATATAACAGATGAAGCATTTTTTGAGTCAGAAAGAAAGTGTTGAAAAAATGCCTGCCGGGTGGGTGCGGGTGGGATCCGAACCCACCGGCCGGGCTCCGCGGCGAGGACGTGGATGACTGGTTGGACCAGTTCACGAGGGTGAGTGCATTTAACCGATGGGACGACTTCTTCAAGCTCTACAACGTTGGTTTCTACCTGACAGACGTGGCAAAAACATAGTTCCTGAACCAGGGCGACCTTATCACTGATTGGACCAACTGTAAGGAAGAGATCCGGGAGATTTTCGGGACTCCAAGCCCCCGTTCGGACATCGCCAAAAGGAAGCTAGCTTCCCGTATCCAACACCCTTTATTCATCCTTTATTGATTCCGTGTTCCCCATGATAAAAACAAAAAAATTCGGGGAACGAAACCCGCTCCAGCCAAGCTATGGCAGGTTAACAGCCAATAAAAAAATAAATAAAAAGGAGCGATAGCCCAAAGGTATTTTTAATGTAGAAACCAATTTGCAGATGAGAAAAAAAATGACACTTAGCACCAAACCAAAGTTTCCACGCTTACCCAAAATCGCAGGGAGCAAGCTAATAGCGAACTGGTGAAGCACCAATGACAAAACTAAATAAGAATCAGTACAAATAAAACAGGCACACTAAGGCAGCCCCGCACACTGCGAAAAGAAAACGGTAAACAGTGCACATATTATGTGGCATCGCACAGTCCCGAAAAACGATCAACAACGCTATATAGCTGACACCAGTCAACAAAAAAGTGGCACCTATGACTAGCTTCTCAAAGCATACCTCGCAACGTTTCAAAAGCGGAGAGAAACAGCATGCCACTATATCCGTGTACAGTGCACCAGAAAAAAATTCCCCGCATTTCCCCGAGGGGAAGAATGTGAAAGTGCGAATGCACGAGTTGAATTTGCGCGGTTCGGTAATGTTCGCGAAAGAGAGATCAGACACGCACACACACAACTACAAAGAAAGAAAGATGCATTTATTCACAGACACCTATTTGTGTTGTCGTTGTACTTGATTGCTAGAGCGGATCTCAGCTTTGAAATTTCGTGTCAGTACTCCTTTAAGCGGGTGCATTAGCCCTTCTCACGCCCGATTCCTGGCCAATCCCCCACGTGGGTATGTGCCATGTCAGCGGCCAGGCGGCGCGCGCCCATCTCCCCCCGTTGCTAGGGAAGACGAGGAGCGCGCGCACCCGCAGCTGTTGCTATGCGGACTACGGCGGCGGACGATTCAGGCTCGCTTAAGAAGTGCATTCGCACTTAAAAGACAGACAACAGTCACTGCATGTTGTGCTTGTACGAGAGATCTCCAGTCACCACAACGAATAAGGATACGGTTGCTACCACAATGTGCTGAGATCACATTCTGCAGCCCCGCACACTGCACACACTATACTAGAAAATGCTGTTTATGTGGTATTGTAGCCCCGCACACTGCAAAGAACAAAATCCAGTCACACTAACACGAAAAAAAAAAACTGAGCACATCACTCGGGGAAAAGTACCTCTTGGCTCGGGGCGCTGGATATCTGTCACACTTCAGGTAGTGCCTTTGAAATAAACTCAACGAGTTCCGTTAAAATTTTAACTGCTACACAGTCATTCAATACTGTCCGAAAAATGGGGTGGTTCCAGAGATTTTCTTATTACATTGTGGAGTCGTCGAATGTACACAACTGTTCTTGTACAATCTTGTAAATATTGGGAAATGGAATGTGCATCTTGTCCACAAAAGCATCGACATGTTACCGTCAGTTGTAACCTCTAAAAATAATGTGGGAACCGTCCACGTCCAGTGATGAACTGAGTTAGCTTTTTTGGTGGAGGGAAGAAGAAGGGAATGTCCAATACATTGGGTATCCATCTGTACAGTTCTCTGCCGGTATTTTCCGTCGACCACCTTCGCTGCCATTGCAGGTGACCCTCTTTCGTTAATCGAGATCTCATCATGCGTTTGAAAAGTTTACCGCGGGCATCTTCTCCTCTCGTAGCCGCACTTGCCGCTACCATGTCCGCCAGCTCGTTACCCTAAACACCTGAGTGTCCCGGTACGTGATAAAGATGAAGAGAGAAACATTCGCGAGAGAAAGGATGGCTATTTTGAATTGGTGAACTATGGTGTATTGATTAAACGGGTTATCAAGGGCGGTTAGGACAGAGAGGCTGTCGGTGTAGATGTGAACCGGAGAAGTAGGTGGATTATCAAGTAAAAACTGAATAAGTTTGTTCATGGCTAGTGCTTCTACGTCGAACGAAGAGGTTGGGGTAACGAGCCGGTAACGGCGCACTGCTGTAATGGAATCAGGCCCAGACATGATAACAAAGCCAGCACCAGCTGAAGTAGAAGTATGCGACCCATCTGTGTATGCGTGTAGGCCAGGGATTCGTAATCTTTGGTTAGCATCAGCAGCATTAAGCCTCGCGCTGCTAATTCGAATCAATCTGGCTGGATGAGTGAGAGAGTCAATGGGAAGGTCTACATCGGATGGTTCGCTATTAAGCGAGTTGAACGTGATGGATTGCCGCTCAGAAAACGGGAGAAACATAAGTACTTGGATGTCTAGGTGTATGTCTAGTGGTAACGTATTAGCTATCCAACAACCTGAAGAGAAGTACGCCTCGTACATTGAGGACGTCCTTGCTGTCTGTCGCCGAGTGGATGCTACGATGCATGAAGCCGACAAAGTTCGCCACCTCCAATATCGCTCCTTTCGTATTCACTCCTTTCGCATTCAACGCTCTCGCAGTCCAAAATCCTGCCACCGTCAGCGATGGCGAACAACGTGCCAAAGCTTGGACGAGCTACACTCTATTCGTCTGCACCAGGATTCTGGGGTAAATGAGCTGCCAGGAGACGGGGATTTGCGCGCCCTCATACGCAGTATCATCTGTGAAGAGCTGCAGCTGCGTGACCCACCTTCTTCCTCACGGGATAGCATTCGCCCGGACGCCCCTCATTTGCGCGACCTTGTAAAACAGAAGTTGGCCTCCATGGCGGGTATCGTCCCAACGATGCCTTCGGTTCCTGTCCCCACCATGACGTCATATTCGGCGATCGCGGCGAAACCGCCCTTACCAATGGACCTCTCTCGGGGTACGTCACGCGGCGGCCGTGACGTCACGGAAATCGCACGTGCTGGGTGTGGCCGGGAGGGTGGTTGGCAAAACATTCGGACCGGCGCGCGGCGCGTATGCAGTGAGGCTGCATTAGACGCGCGCAAAAGTGGAATTTTTGTTTACGTGTTGGCTTTTCTGATGCCGGTGGGCTGCTGTGCTCTCGGCTACCCAGATTTTGCGAGCAAAATCAGCGGCATCAGACTTTTCGGAGTCCCCACAGAGGTAAATTCGGCGTGTATTGTGGATGCGCGCAATGTGCCGAAGAGGCTGGCAGCCAAAGCAGCGACATAGTCTGCTCTTACTCGTAGCAACATTTCGCATTCTCGCACTTCAGCTGTTCTCCAAAGCGCAGTCATACCGTCTACATTGGCAGTCCGCGCTGATTCGTGCAATGAAATGATACTGTTTATCAACCATCTGCTATCATGCAGCACCAGCAGAAATTTGCTCAAGTGAAATACGGGGAGGGGGAGGAGGGGGCAGACGGAAATTTTCTTCCTGCGAAATATTGTGTTTTGAGGAGGTAGAGCACCGTATTAAAAACACAATGAATGCCTAACCTGCTTAGGCGACGCGAAATAAATGTTTCGACGAGGGATCCGCGATAGCCGCCTGCTGCCTGATCGACAACGACAAGTTTGGTCTTTTGTTATGGGGGGATCTGTTCAAGACGAACGAAATTCATTGCTTGTAACTACAATAAATTTTTACCTTGATCAATTATATTCTGCCTTGAGGATGCCGGAAAACTGAGAAGCTTGCCGTGCTCATGTAGCATCGTGCCTTCGGGGCGAGATGGGCCGCTCACGTGACTCGAAAAATGTGTTTGCCCTTAGCGAACAGACTCAGTGAATGTATTCATTTGTTGCGGCCTCCCGACGCTGGCGTATGCAGCGGGCGTACATGGACACTAACTTTAACTATCATGAAATAAGGACTACCGAAAATATTTCAGTGCACTGTCGCAAGATATATGCACTAACCATATGTGGCTGCTATGTTACTCTCACAATGACGAACCATTTCGAGATTTCACTGGGGTAAAGGTAAGAAAACAATCGGTCAATCTCGTAGAGAACGACATCATCGCGATATTTTTATTGGAATAATTTTTGCCTTTTGATCTTCATATTTTTGTTTCGTTGCTGCTTATTTTACTATTTCATCCTTTCATGCTTTACCTTTCCTTTTTCCCCTCGACATGAAATCGTGTGTACGCCACTGTCTCCGGGCGACGCAAAGAGACCAAGAACAGGGAGCGTTTAGCTGCCCGAGGCACCGCGCTTATATATAGCTTAAGCGGACCTCGAAAGCAACAATAAATTAGCTTTCCTTGGTATGTGTCCGAACACAAAGAATCTTAAAAAAACATTTTGGGATGCGTCGCAACAGCACCAACCTTCAGAATGACTCGTTTAGGCTGTTCTGCCGCGCAATGATTATCCGAAAGCGTCGCCGTTCAATTGACCGTACGGTAACCGAAAGTGTTGCGGAGGTTGTAGATGCGGAAAGCTACATGGAGGTGCGACGGCCACAGCTAGGATAGCTAGACCCCCACCTGCAATGTGGGAAGCCAGTGACGGCCCGAACCAACGGCACATCGTTCCTTTCGGGCGACGCGCGGCCAGGCCGTGCCGTCGGCGCAGGCGCTTTCTGCCAACCGCCACCTCACTTCGCGGCCGCCAGCAGGCGCCACCCGTCGCGCACGTGCGCTTAGTGACGTCATGTTGTTTACATACAGGGAGAGGTCCATTGAAGTCCTGCCGGCTCATGGACACTTGAGTGCCATCTCATCGGCAGCCCCCTTCCAGACTTACTACAACGGCGTCCGACCTGTCCGCCGGGCTTTTTCGAATGATCGACCTGTCTGCTATTATTGCGGAATCCGCGGACACATCTCCCGTTTCTGTCAACGACGTCAGCAGGATCAGAGGCGAGGATATGCACCTTTTGAACGTGACATCCGCTTTGCCTACGGCGCTCCGCGAAACCAGTACGTCTCTCCAACGCGACGGTACTCACCGCCTCCGGCCTCAGTTGATACGCCTCACAACGAGCGTTCCTCACGACGCCGCCGAGAGAGAGAGAGAGAGAGAGAGAGAGAGAGAGAGAGAGAGAGAGAGAGAGAGAGAGAGAGAGAGAGAGAGAGAGAGAGAGAGAGAGAAAACTTTATTTTGTACATTCTGGGTTACACCCTCGCCATATCGCCGCTCTGTTTCGCCCCTACGACCCGCGTCCACCCCACGGACTACCAATCGGAAAACTAGCGCCTGCAGTTTTTGGAGGGGAAACTTCGTTAGTCAAAACGACAACTCCTCCAAAAAGACCGTCGAGTACATTATATGTGATCGTTGGAGGTTGTGATGTTGATGCCCTCGTTGACGCCGGGGCCAGCATATCCGTCATTAGCGAAAATTTGTGTTCACGGCTCCGAAAAGTAAGAACCCCGTGCACTGGCTCCTCATTGTGTGGTTCTAATTAAATTATGCTAGAGCCGCCTGGATTCTGCACATTTTGATGCAGGGAATTTGACACCACACGCAGTGCGTGATCTTATCTTGTTGCTCCCACGAACTCATTCTAGGGTGGTATTTTCTCTCGTCGGCATCTGCTGTCACCTCCTGCCAAAACCCGGATATTGCGATCGCCCCTACCGAGCATGTACAGACATCATCCCCGATGTTCCGCAGTGTCGCGTGGTGGCGAGTGCAGATTTAGTTCTTAGGCCTGGCTGTGAGACAAGAATTTCGGTTTGTGGTGGCCATTTTCGCGATGGAGGCGTGCTTCGAATTCCCAGCGCGCGTTTTCTACCAAAGGGAATCGTTGTCGCAGCTTGTCTTGTACGTTTCTCCCATGGGTACGTGTTGCTAGTCACCACGAACACTACACCGGAAACGATCCTCTTACGTCAAGGCAGCACGATCACTACCGGTGCGGACTCCGAAGCTGTCTCTGTTCTTCCGCTTTGTTCTGTTTCCTCCCAACCTTGGCCTTGCCGCGAGAATCAGCTCTGACCTCTCCCCACCGTAAACCGACTGCTTCCTGAATCTTCTTCACAGGCACAAAGCTTTATTCGACTCTCAATGCCCCACACTAGGTCAGACATCCGTGGCAACGCATCGCATTGAAACAGACGGATCCCGTGTTATTCGCCACCGCCCATACCGGGTATTTTCATCTGAGCAGAAAATCCTCAGCGACAATGTTGCCGACATGCTACAACGAAAAATTATACGTCCATCTAAGAGTTCTTGGTCGTCCCCTGTGGTCGTAGTACGAAAAAAAGACGGGTCTGTTCGATCTTACATCGACTACCGCGCACTGAATAAAATCACTCGGAAGGATGCATATCCAATGCCTCGCATTGATGAAGCCTTGCATTGTCTGCAAGGAGCGGAATATTTCTCCATCCTCGATCTCCGCTCTGGTTATTGGCAGATTCCAATGCACGAGACCGATAAAGAAAAGACAGCCTTCGCCACCCCCTATGGACTACAAGTTAAACGTAATGCCGTTTGGACTTTGTAACGCTCCTGCAACCTTTGAACGTATGATAGACACTGTACTCAAGGAACTTAAATGGAAAACTTCTCTATGTTAATTGGACGATATTGTTATTTGTCTTGAAGATTTTCTGAGCACTTGAGACGGCTGGATGAGGTCCTCTCGTGCCTTGTCAGTGCGGGCCTTCAGCTAAATACTAAGAATGCCATTTCGCCGCCCGCAGCATCAAAGTCTTAGAGTCGTGAGCAACGAGGGTATCCGACCTGACCCTGGTCAGACAAGGTGGTTGCTGTCGTCGAATTCCAGCATCCTCAGCAACAAAAGGCTCTGCGTAGCTTTCTTGGCCTGGCGTCTTACTTCCGCCGTTTCGTACGCAACTTCGCAACACTTGCTTCAACCCTCAACAAGCTCCTCCACTCCGGAACTTCCTTTCAGGGGTCGGACGACGGCGAAGAGGCGTTTCAGCAACTGAAGGCTGCGCTCACTGCAGAGCCTAAACTGTGCCATTTTGATGAATCGAGGCCTGTCATTTTTCATACTGCCGCTAGTGGCCATGGGAACGGTGCGGTTCCCTTGCACTCGGATCAACAGCGTCGGGAACGCTTAATTTTATACGCCAGTCGCTCCCTCAGTTCCGCGGAGAAGAACTATAGTATCATCGAGCAGGAGTGTCTCGCCGTGGTTTGGGCCGTCCAGAAGCTTCGAACATACCTCTACGTCAGGCACTTCACGGCCATGACGGACCACCATGCGCAAAGCTGGTTGCAGGTGCTCAAAAGTTTAGCAGGACTCTAATGCTTGCGGCGCCATCTGTCGAATGTTTTGCGAAATCAATCGCCGGCTGATCTGCTAGCGGAGTGCCGGAGTGCTTGGACATTTTACGACTATCCAAACAATTGTAAACAAACGCTTTGCCGTTAGTATTGAATGCAACACGGCCATAACACGAAATGAATATTTCCTTACCTGAGTACGTTCCATAAAGAAAGTGCTTGAGCCCCGTGGCAATTTCGTGCAATCGCAGAGAACGGGCTGAACCGAATGCCCGGGTTTGACGCATACATTTTATTCAACTTCAAAACAATCCAGAGATTCGTTTCGAATGAACACAACGTCACAACATGCGTTGCAAGTCTGAAGCGCGATTGACAGGCGATCGGCTGAGGGGACGAACAGCAAGTCACTTAACTCTGGCGCGCAAGCCTAGAAGGCTTTCAGCAACGCACACTGCACATACCCGATGCGAGGGTGAGTCCTACGTCGCTCGAGAAAGATAGTCCAGAGCATGGGAAGCACTATCCACCCGCAGAAGCACAACGTCGCATGTCATCGCGAAGCGAACGCGTTCTCTCTCTCTCTCTCTCTCTCTCTCTCTCTCTCTCTCTCTCTCTCTCTCTCTCTCTCTCTCTCTCTCTCTGTCTCTGTCTCTGTCTCTCTCTCTCTCTCTCTCTCTCTCTCTCACACACACACACACACACACACACACACACACACGCACGCACGCACGCACGCACGCACGCACGCACGCACGCACGCACGCACAGCTTCGGTTACTGGCTTGGCTGCAAGCTTCATTCGGACAGTGAGTGATGTTACGACGATACAGAGCTGCTCGAGAGCGACGTGCTAACCACTCGACGTATTTAAAAACACAGGAGCAAAGAACTAGGTCCATCGGAAGCAAATTACTGTCCACAGAAGAGCGGAACCGTGGATGGTTGTCGTGCTACTTGCCGCCATGTTGGAAACGCAAGCGGCCTCACGTACGCACGCTGTTTTGCTGAAATAGCGTCCGCTATTCTTCCGTACGCTAAACGCAGAAGCGGCTAACGTACGGCGCATGCGCAGTGCGAACTACGCAAAAAATAGCGTTCGCTAACTGTTTTCGAACGTCTGCGTACATTATTCTAAAACTCTCTATTACTTCGCTGTCATATACCGATCCGGGAAGAAGCACCTCGATGCCTATGCTCTTTCGCGGTAACTAGGTAACTACAGTTAATTAGTGGTCACTATCCCACACCTCATCTTCCTCTGATAGTCATCCTCATCATTATCTGCCATCTATTTATTTATTTATTTATTGAATACTGCCAGCCTGAGAGCCAGGCCTTGGGCACGGTGGGATTACATGTTTACATTCACAATGATGCAATAGTTAACTCGGTACATATTAATGCAACACAGAAAAAAATAACACGACACTCATTCACAACGTTTGTCAAAGAACAAAAGAAAACAACAGAAAACACAACAGAGAAAGCGCATACCTGCACAGAAATGTTACGCGCATGACACTTAACGCGCCACTGCAGAAGAGTGAGCTGATAACAACTATTTGCAATTAGAAAAACACGGCACGATGACAAAAATTGCTATACAAGGAATAACCCAAAAAAGCAAAATGTACTCGGAGAAAAACGTTTACACATCGCTGAGAGAGAAAAAAAAACAAAAAAAAAACGAGAAAAAAAACGGTAACAATGTTTACACAAGAGAGAACACGATACGTACGCGCACAACTGTTTTGAAAGGCACCGTTTACAGATAAGAAACCTCTAAGGTACAGAGAACATGAGAGTCAGAAGGAGCGATTAGCACACAGCAGTATTAAATATACCCTTAAGGAAGAAGTTAGACGAGAACAATGAGACAGCTACTTAAATAGAGAGGTTTTTCATGAATATATCCACAGTAGGGCGTTCTACCGTACTCTGAGGTAGGGAATTCCAACTAGCGACTGTTTGAGGAAAGAAGGAATGTTTAAATACGTCTGTGCGACAAGAAAAATCTGTAACTTTTTTCGTGTGATATGAACGCGTCGGGCGGCGATCGGTCATTGTGAGGTAGTTTGCTTTGTCTATGCCAAGTTTATTATGGTATATTAAATAGAACAACTTTAGCCTGCCCTGGTGACGTCGCGTTTCTAATTTTTCTAAGTTTGCGGCCTGAAGGAGACTCGATGGTGATACGCGCCAGCTATAAGAATTAAAAATAAATCTGACGGCTTTTCTCTGTACTCTTTCTAGTTTGTCGATGTTCGTTCGCGCGTACGGGTCCCATGCAGGCGCGGCATATTCTAGTACGGGTCTAATGTATGTTTTGTAGGCAGGTAATTTCACTTCCTTCGTTGGATTTCCCAATGTTCGTCTTAAATATCCGAGCTTTTTCATTACACGTCGTATGCTCATTCCACCGTAAATCAGAAGTAAAAACAACACCTAAATATGTGTAACTCGGCACTGCGTCTAAATAGCAATTACCGACATCATATCCAAGATTCAGTGGATGTTTTTTACGGGTTATAGTCATTGAAGCAGTTTTTTTAGATTAATAGACATTTGCCACTTCAGGCACCATTCCTGTATGATGTTCAGTGACATGTTTAAAATTTCTTGATCGTTAGCAGATTCGATTTCATGGTATAGCACACAATCATCGGCAAATAACTTAACTTTTATTGGTATGTTGCTAGCGATATCGTTAATGAAAACTAGAAACAAAAGAGGCCCTAACACGGATCCTTGAGGGACTCCAGATTGAACTACTGCAGATTTGGAAGTTACGTCGGCAATATAAACGCCTTGTTCCCGATATGAGAGATACGCTTCTAACCAAGAAAGTAATTAATCGTTTTGTTGAATGGGTTTTAATTTCAAAAGAAGTTTAGGATGCGAAACACGATCAAATGCCTTTTCAAAATCGAGGTATATGATATCAACTTGCCGTTGCCTGTCTATGACTGATGCGAGGTCATGAACGGTTTCCAGCAGCGGTGTTACCGTGGAAAAGTTCTTGCGGAAGCCATGCTGTCGGTTGTCAAGCATATTATTGCGTTCTAGGTGAACGGCGATGTGCTCGAAAATAATATGCTCTAGTACTTTGGCGCAAGTACACATCAATGATATAGGCCGGTAGGAACTGGGTAGCGCTTCATTTTGTTTTTTAGGAATAGGGGTGATTTTTGCATACTTCCAGTCCTTCGGCAGTTCCGCGCATGAAATAGATTTATTAAACAGTAAACAGAGATATTTAGAGCACCACTCGGCATACCTAACCAGAAATTCATTAGGAATTGCGTCAATTCCAGGCGTCTTCTTTGTGTCCAAGTTAAGAAGAAGTGAAAAGATGCCTTCTTCATGAATATACACATCATTGATAGGCGTGGAAACAACATAGGGACGAAATATCGGTGCAACATTATCGTCAATGGTGAACACTGTACAGAAGTAATCATTCAAGGTTTCACAAATGCGCTGCCTATCTCCGATTGGAACATTGTTCACGCAAAGATTTGGCACAGCCCTTTGTTTTGTTGAGAAATGCCGCCAAAACTTAGCAGGGGAGGAAGTTAAAAACTCTGGTAATGTGACCCGTTGGTAGTGTTCTTTAGATTTCTTAATACTCTCGTTTAAAAGCATGCGGAGGCTACAGATTTTGTTGCTATTGGAAGTTGTTGACGATCGTTTAAATTGTTTTCTTGCCTTCTTCAGTTTGCGCGAGGTGCGCACGATTTCCTTATTTAACCATGGATTTGAGCTCCGATGCACTTTCGTTTTGAACGGAATAAACGTATTAATACACCTAAATACAAGATTTTTGAAGTAGCACCACGCCTGGTCAACTGAGCATGTGTCGGATTGACAGATACTAACAAAACACGAAAAAGAACTCTAGAGAGCATCTAGCACCTCAACGTCACTAGCACGCGCGAAAACAGGAATGACGGTTTCTTTTTTTTTTTCGGCGGTACTACGGAGTTGGTTTCAAATGTTAAACATACTATATTATGGTCTGAAACGCCTTCAAAAACTTGCACTTTCGGGTTTCGTTTACGTATGCCACCGTTAACAATAAAAAGATCAAGCGTAGATTCCGCGCCGTTTTGAACACGTGTGGGAAGCTTGACAAGTTGAGACAGATCATGCAGAAGCACTAGGTCGACAAAAGATTCTGATGAAGGTGATAGAGCCTTTGGGAAATCGTGTTCCCAGCTAACCGATGGAAAATTGAAATCACCCGCCCGCACAAGACTAGAGGAATTATTTCTGTACGTACATAGAAATTCATTAACATTCTGGACAAATGCACTGTGACTGTTAGGAGGGCGGTAGAAAGCGCCGATTACCAAGTTCTGTTCGTCTAGTCAGTCAGTAAAAACTTTATTACACACCAGTCAAAAAGGGGGCGTTAGGGGCTCCCTCCTCCCATCAGTCGGCCGGTATCCCTTGGGACTTGGCGGCTTCTAGGGCGAGACCGATGATCTTGCGCTGGGTTTCGGAGATTCGGCTGAGTAGTAGTGCCTCCCAGGATGCTACGTTTCGGTGCGGTTTCTTGTACGAAGGACACGTCCACACCATGTGGACGAGGTCCGCTCGACCCTTACATTTCTTACATCTTGGATCGACGACTTTGGGATGCCACTTACTATATAGGACTGGGTTCTGGAAAACTCCCGTCTGCAAACGTCTCCAGTAAATCTCCTCTTTTCTACTTAGCTGCGGATCCGCATGAGGTAGTATCTTCCTCTCCAGTCTATAATATTGCGTAATTTCACTGTAGTCACTCGGCCCTTCGTTCGCCGTCATTTGGGAAGGAGGTTCGGCATGCAAGGCTGAGGCCAACGACTGGACATCAGCAGCGGCGGCGTTGGCGGCGGTCGCCCGGACTGTAAGACCTCGGGCGGTCGCATGTGCTTTCTCATTCCCAATGAGTCCCCGATGAGCTGGTGTCCACACTAGCGTTACCTCTTCGGTTGTAAAGTTTTTTATGTTTACGAGGATACTCCCAGCGGCGGTGGAGATCCTCCCTCGGTCGAAATTTCTGATGGCCGATTTAGAGTCGCTCACTATCGTTCTAATTTCCGGCCGGGTCATTGCTAAGTCAATGGCTACCTTCTCGGCCTCCGTCGTGTCCCTACTCAGTAACGTGCAACACGAGACTGAGACCCCGCTTTCAGTAACCGCTACTGCTGCGTAAGCAGTTTTACTCTGATATGCCGCTGCGTCGGTGTAAAGGACGTCCGTTTGTCCACCGTATCTGGTTTGCAGGGCTTTGGCTCTGCTCTTTCGTCTAGCTTCGTGATACGCGGAATGCATCGTCTAGAAACATTTTAGCAACTACGCTTTCAATTCCTGTTATGTCTGGTAATCTCGACAACCTCAAGGTGTTCTTAAACATAACGGCTACACCACCCCCATGACGGTTTCTATCTCTTCTGATAATATTACAGCCTAGAGGCAAGATTTCAGAATCACAAATATCCGGATGCAGCCAAGTTCCGTTAAAATTAAAACGTGATGTTTGTAAACTAGAATGACACTCTCTAATTCCGAACTGTTGTTGATTATACTGCGGGTGTTGATATTAAGGCATCGGAAAGACTTTTTGGGCTAGACAGTTGGTCACTGCGGCTCTTGCAATGTGCTACTACTATCGGCTCGTGGCTTCCTGTTTGCTGTCAGCTGAGTGTGTGTTCCGCGAGGGCTGCTATGCCTTATAAACGTCCTGCAGCAGCTGTCCTTCAAGGTCCGTCCTCACAATATATATATATATATATATATATATATATATATATATATATATATATATATATATATATATATATATATATATTTATATATATATATATATATATATATAGCGAATCAGAATAGGAAATGAGGGGCTCGTTGAAACAAGACAGGAATAAGGGTTGGCGGTCAAGAAAACGTCGAAAAGCAAAGGGGAGGATGCGGCAGGTCATTGAAACAGACAAAGAATTTGGAAAGAAAGAAAGAAAATGGAGAAAAAATGCCCGCCGGGTGGGATCCGAACCCACGACTTCCAGAATACCGGTATGGTGCGGTGACCACTACGCTACCGGCGGCGCTATTTTCCCCTCCACTTTCTGAGGTATTTATGTTAAGGTGGGCTAAAGGACTAAGGTGGGCAATGCCTCACAGCGGTGTTGGAAGGGGCGGCCATGGGAAAGCTGATCATGGGCCTCGCTGCGACCTCAGCATATGGTGTCGGCGCGGCGTCGTGGATAGTCCTGGGCGCAGCGACGTGAGCAAATCATCTAGCGATGGTGTCGGCGTAGGTCAAAGGAGCGGCCACAGGAGGATGCGGGTGTACACAAGGGAGTGCTTCGGCAACCTGCTCTTGGATGACGTTTCGAACAGTAGCGGCAAGTGGGGAGCGCGGCGGTTCCGTGTACGGCAGTAGAGACAGCTGGCGAGCAACCTCTTCTGGCACCAATTGCTGGACGTGCTGGAGCATGGCGGGATTCTCGTGGGTATCAGTGGCTAGGCTTGCCAAGGGCTCATGTATGACTTTGCGCCTCGTGAGTGCCCGCTCTTTGCGCAGCTCCTCGTAAGACTGGCAATTACTGATGATGTCGCCAACCGTTTGCGGGTTTTTAGCCAGCAACATCTGAAAAGCGTCGTCGTCAATGCCCTTCAGAATGTGCTTGACTTTGTCGCGTTCAGTCATACTGCTGTTTATTCGTTTGCAGAGGTCGACAACATCTTCAATATAACTTGCGAAAGTTTCACCCGCGCGCTGTGCACGTTCACGCAAGCGCTGTTCTGCGTGAAGCTTTCGGACTGCTGGACGGCCAAAAGTAAACAAAAAATCAGCCTTGAAATCACCCCATGTCTTGAAGCGATGCGCGTTGTTCCCGTACCAAAGTTCAGCGACGGCGTGCAGGGAGAAGCTCACTTTGCTTAGTTTCATAGCTTCGTTCCATTGATTATGTGTACTCACTCGCTCGAATGATGACAGCCAATCTTCCGCGTCATTTTCATCGGCGCCGTTGAAGCCCGGTGTATCTCGCTCACATATGCCACCGGAGCACATCACAGGAGAGTTTAGCTGACCGTTTTAGACGGTCCGCTCCGGTATCGGCGGCCCGCTCAAAGCAACCGAAGCCAATCGTTCGCGAACAAGCGCGCCACGCATGCGCAATTGCGTCCCGCTTGCTGTCGGAGCGGAGCTGAACGTGAAAAACGGTCAGCTAAAACTCGCTACAGTCGGCGGCGAGGGCGTAGCGCTCTGGCTGCCTTCGGTGTTCATGACTGCGGGGAGTTTGCGGCTCCGGAGTTCCGGGACTGGATCGATACCCCGCACCTCAACCGCTTGTAAAGGAGATAGCCGACTCCTGGGTAGCCGCTTAGAGAGGGGTTGATTCACGGTCGAGACGTGCACACGCCAGAGCCGAGAGCAGGGTTCCGCGAGACCAGCCGCCGAGCGTTCTTCTGCTTCTGCGTCTTCTTACACTACACCGATGCACCGCATACCCGCGTCCGCTCATACTCTTCGTTAAAAAAAAAAAATATATATATATATATATATATATATATATATATATATATATATATATATATATATATATATATATATATATATATATATATATATAGTATAAGTAAAGAGTCGGATACACAGCAAGAACAATAACAAACAATGTTTACTTACGTAGCGGCAACGGGACTTGCCTTCATCAGAGTAAAGTTACCTGATTTTGCTGTCGCAAACATTTTGAACACATTAGGCAGTTTTAGCATATCGTCACCGTGTTTGCGTTACCGTTTACCGTGTTTGCGGGAGTCGACTGCGCAGCGCGAGAGTTACCGTGAACGGTAACTTACCGGCACAGGCTTCACCGTCGCCAGCGGCTTCCGGTAACCCGGTAAACGGTAACGCAAACACGACAACGATATGCAAAAACTGCCTATTTCTTATATAGGTTTGCATAAAACTGTGAGAAAGAGCGGAAAATGTTTCGGAAATGGGGAGTGTGCATACAGTCAGGCTACGCCTATGTTGCAACATCAACAAACAAACAAGAAAAATAAAAAGGGGGGGGGGGGGAGGCGAGAGAGAGAAAAAGGGGTCGTGTTAACAATGCAGCGTTCAAGGTTGCACCATGACGGGTCAACGTATGCCGCGCGGGCTGCAAGTTCAGACAATGCGGGAAACTGGACAACCGCGGTTTGAAAAGAAAGGGAAGAGTATACAGTAAGGTATTCAGTGACTGCAGAGACTGGTTCGGGGGGAAGCGAAGATGGGTGTGCCCCCCGCGGGTCAAGAGAATAGATAGGGGGCACAAAAGAGCATTTCACAGAAGCTAGCAATTGAACAGGAAATAGGTAGGGTCACAAAAGGTTAAACATGAATAGATCACAAAGAGTTAAACATTCTTAAGTGGGGGTGGGAACGAGGCCTCCCTCCCCAGGACAAATGGCATTGTTGAGCCCCATTAGGCTAATAAAGCTGCTGTATTAGGAGAGTTTCTGCGAATTCTGATGGCAAACTCGAGGGTAGGAATAATGAACATAGTTATAAAAATTTGAAGCCGCTAATTTTAATCGAGGGATAAGCACGTTAGTTTTCCGTAACTTTCATTATTTCCAAGCGTGGCTGACCCAAACTTATAGATGAGATAAGATTCCCGAACCTCGCGGTCGTGGTGCGTTTTGAAGGCGGATTCTAAAATCGTTGTTTTAAGATGTTCAAATGCATGCCCGGGACTGTTCACATGTCTTGACAGGGGCAAATAAGGGCAGCTTTTTGCATGAGAGCGGTGATTATTGAACCGTATTCGGAAGGGCGTTTCAGTTTGGCCGATATATTGTTGCCTACAAACAGTGCGCTCTAGAAGATATACGACATTAGCGGAGTCACAGTTAAAGTTACCTTTTATATTTACGTAGTAGTCTGAAGCCGTGCTGGTGGCGCGCTGTGTAGTGGTCATGTGTGGGCATACTTTACATCGGGGTTTATTGCAGGGCATGCAGCCAGTAGTTGCCGGTCGGTTGATACGAGAGTTAGTAAGAAAGTCACATAAATTTTTATTACGCCGGTAGACAACGCGTGGTGGTTCGGGGAATATGCTTTTTAAGCGGTCACTTTGCATTAGGATATTGTGATGTTTTTTTAGCACGGTTGACCCTCTTGGAGCGGAGGATGAGTGGGTTAAAACTAAGTTAGTTTGCGGGTTCCCGTTCGGGGCTTTTTTCTTACAGATTTCATTACGGTCTAATTGGTTGGCTCGCACAATAGCGTCGTCGATAACTTTTTCCGGGTATTTTTTATTCAGGAGGGCGGTCTTGAGTTCTCGACAGTTTGAGTCAAAGTCGGCTTGGTTTGAGCAAATTCTCCTAAATCGGTGGGCTTGGCTGTAAGGTATTGCTGTCTTGCAGTGTCTGACATGGCTGCTTGGGAAGTGCAAATACTGCCGCGTGTCTGTCGGTTTTCTATACAGTTTAGTTTGAAGCCGGCCTTGGAAGGTAGTAACGGTGACGTCCAGAAAGTTTACACTGTGTTCCGAATAGGAATGAGCAAGGGAAATACTAGGATGGGCTAGGTTAAATGCGTCAATGAAGGTGAGGAGCTCCGCCTCACCGTGTTGCCAGATCATGAATATGTCATCAATATACCTTTTATAGTACATTGGCTTTAAATTTTTGGGTGTCAAGAAAGTTTGATTCGAGGTGAGCCATAAAGATATTAGCGTAGTTAGGTCCGATTCGAGTTCCCATTGACGTTCCGCTGACTTCCACGTAATGAACTCCGTCGAACTCAAAATTGTTAAGTTCAAGAATAAGCCTAAGGAATGTTTGGAGAGCAGAAGAATCGATAGGTTTGTCGCACGATGACTGCTCATACGCAAGGGATACAGCGGCGATGCCATCTTCATGGGGGATGTTAGTATACAGTGACGCAACATCAAGGGTGACTAGAAGGCAGTTATCAGGAAATTCTATGTTTGAGATGTCTGAGAGAAAGTCATTGGTATCCTTAATGAAGGAGAAGGTGTAAGCCGTCCGCAGCGAGTACTCGGCAGGCTGGAAGGTGCTCAAAGCCATGATCGACGAAGCGGACAAAGCGTGAGTGGCGGCAAAATTCGCGGAGAAGTGAGTTGAAACGGCGTGCCTTTTCGTTGCAGCAGCGAGCGAAGCGAGAGATGCGGTAGTCGCGGCGGCGGTTAGCGGAGCGGGGAAGAATGAGACTGGCGTTAATAGTGGAAATGTTCGGTCGAGATTCCAGAATGAGGTCAGTCAGGCTTACACCCGAGCTTCGAGGGTGTGGCCTTGCTGGCCGGCCACATTCGTGCCCTCTGCTTCATGCAACAGCGCTGCAATCCTCTGGGCTGGCGCGACTTCGCATGCACCGCCGACCCAGTTGCAGCCCCGGCTATATTGCCAAATGACAGCGACTTTCCACCACTGTCTCCAATTCTATCCAGTGTAAGGACCCCGGAGCAGTGTCGTGCCAGCAGCCCACCGCCACCGCCCCCCAGATCCACCACAACCACGGCACCCCGGGTGAGCGCCAGCGCCCCAACCCCGAAGCCCACGGACGAGCGTCGCGCCAGCGACATGCCAACCCCTACTGGCAAACCTGCAGCGGCCACAACGCCCCGAGGGAACGCTTGCGGCTACACTAAGAAGCTCCCTGACCGGCGCCGCACCAACAGCATGCCACGACCAACCTCCGCATCTTCAGCGACCACCGAGCCCACGAAAACCAACAGCAGCGCGTCCGCCGGACCTTCCGGGGTCCAAAATACAGCCCTCCGTGCTACATGCCCTTACAACCTTCGAAAGAATCGGCATAGCAGCAACTGACTACAACACAAAAAAAACAGGTAACGCGGCCTCCTTCCCCGTTTCAAGACAGTTTTTAAAGCTAAGAAAAATCACCGAAAAGCTCATACGTTCCGAATTGCACGTTTCCGCTCTTGCACAGTACTTGACTGCCGCGGTCGCTCCCAGGGGTCTTGGGATTAGAATAAAACCTGCTACTACCGAACTCTCCCCGTCCAACATGAATAAGTGGAAACAGGTACTCGATAAAGCATCCTTACAATTAACTGAAATAATCCTCAATCACTACGAAACTACGGCCCATTCTCTCCGAAAGAAAGAGGAACTACTTAGTCAGGAACTTAGCAAAAGAGAGTTGAACCTTTTAAGCAACTACGAATCTAAGACGGCCTCCGCCATATCCCGAACAAAAGACCGAAAGTTTCACCGAGATAAGATTTCTAACACTGGCCACATGCGTAAGAACCTAACAAGCTCCGGCACTAGTAACTGCCACAACTCTGACAATACGGCCGATAATGTCACTACGACTGTAATAAATGCTTCGACTACTGCACCCCCAACAGTTCAGTTAAATCCCTGTACTAATATTTTTCCCTCGCCTGCCGTCACAAAAGAAAACCTTACCGGGAATGTAATGAACCTTTCAAGTATAACCCTCTCCCCAGCTCAGATGAACGTCTTGTCAAAGGGCCTAAACTTTTGCCCGGCTACTGGTGGTTTTGATGAATTTCAACTTTTTAAGGACTTAGACAACTTCGCCAGAAACATGCGACTACGAGAATTCTTCTACGATCACCCCGCGACGGAAGAAGCCCGCAGAACCCTACCTAGCTATAAGCACTGGACCCCTCCCACATAGCTTGATAGTTGCCTCGACATGTACATCAAAGCTGTCCAACGCGATGTGCAAAAAGCTTACCAAACACAAATTTCGTTCCACCACAACATGACTACCAACGAAAAGAAAGCCCTAGAGGAACTCGCAAGCTGTCCCGACATAATTATTAAACCTGCCGACAAGGGAGGCGCAATCGTAATCCTTTTCAAAACCGACTATGTTAACCAGGCCAATAAGCAACTATCAGTATCGACGTTCTATAAAGCACTACCCAATGATCCCACTCAAGATTATAAGCAAATTGTCAAAGATAAACTTGCTGAGCTTGTTAAAAATAAAACAATAAATGAAACCACGGCTCGTTCCCTCATCCCCTTAAGCCCAGTAGCCAGTAAATTATATTTTCTCCCAAAGATTCACAAGGTGAACAACCCAG
Source organism: Haemaphysalis longicornis (assembly GCF_048455015.1). Lineage (NCBI taxonomy): Eukaryota > Metazoa > Arthropoda > Arachnida > Ixodida > Ixodidae > Haemaphysalis > Haemaphysalis longicornis. Next base: position 1,732,720 of record NW_027526203.1, read on the forward strand.
GGCGCCCCATTGTTTCTGCCATTGGCACTGTTACCGAAAACCTCTCACGCTATGTGGATAATCTCATTTGTGACATTCCCCCCAGCTTTCCCTCCTTCATTAAGGATACCAATGACTTTCTCTCAGACATCTAAAAAATTGAAATTCCTGATAACTGCCTTCTAGTCACCCTTGATGTTGCGTCACTGTATACTAACATCCCCCATGAAGATGGCATCGCCGCTGTATCCCTTGCGTATGAGCAGTCATCGTGCGACAAACCTATCGATTCTTCTGCTCTCCAAACATTCCTTAGGCTTATTCTTGAACTTAACAATTTTGAGTTCGACGGAGTTCATTACGTGCAAGTCAGCGGAACGTCAATGGGAACTCGAATCGGACCTAACTACGCTAATATCTTTATGGCTCACCTCGAATCAAACTTTCTTGACACCCAAAATTTAAAGCCAATGTATTATAAAAGGTATATTGATGACATATTCATGATCTGGCAACACGGTGATGCGGAGCTCCTCACCTTCATTGAGGCATTTAACCTAGCCCATCCTAGTATTTCCCTTGCTCATTCCTATTCGGAACACAGTGTAAACTTTCTGGACGTCACCGTTACTACCTTCCAAGGTCGGCTTCAAACTAAACTGTATAGAAAACCGACAGACACGCGGCAGTATTTGCACTTCCCAAGCAGCCATGTCAGACACTGCAAGACAGCAATACCTTACAGCCAAGCCCACCGATTTAGGAGAATTTGCTCAAACCAAGCCGACTTTGACTCAAACTGTCGAGAACTCAAGACCGCCCTCCTGAATAAAAAATACCCGGAAAAAGTTATCGACGACGCTATTGTGCGAGCCAACCAATTAGACCGTAATGAAATCTGTAAGAAAAAAGCCCCGAACGGGAACCCGCAAACTAACTTAGTTTTAACCCACTCATCCTCCGCTCCAAGAGTGTCAACCGTGCTAAAAAAACATCACAATATCCTAATGCAAAGTGACCGCTTAAAAAGCATATTCCCCGAACCACCACGCGTTGTCTACCGGCGTAATAAAAATTTATGTGACTTTCTTACTAACTCTCGTATCAACCGACCGGCAACTAGTGGCTGCATGCCCTGCAATAAACCCCGATGTAAAGTATGCCCACACATGACCACTACACAGCGCGCCACCGGCACGGCTTCAGACTACTACGTAAATATAAAAGGTAACTTTAACTGTGACTCCGCTAATGTCGTATATCTTCTAGAGTGCACTGTTTGTAGGCAACAATATATCGGCCAAACTGAAACGCCCTTCCGAATACGGTTCAATAATCACCGCTCTCATGCAAAAAGCTGCCCTTATTTGCCTCTGTCAAGACATGTGAACAGTCCCGGGCATGCATTTGAACATCTTAAAGCAACGATTTTAGAATCCGCCTTCAAAACGCACCACGACCGCGAGGTTCGGGAATCTTATCTCATTTATAAGTTTGGGTCAGCCACGCTTGGAATTAATGAAAGTTACGGAAAACTAACGTGCTTATCCCTCGATTAAAATTAGCGGCTTCATAATTTTTATAACTATGTTCATTATTCCTACCCTCGAGTTTGCCATCAGAATTCGCAGAAACTCTCCTAATACAGCAGCTTAATTAGCCTAATGCGGCTCAACAATGCCATTTGTCCTGGGGAGGGAGGCCTCGTTCCCACCCCCACTTAAGAATGTTTAACTCTTTGTGATCTATTCATGTTTAACCTTTTGTGACCCTACCTATTTCCTGTTCAATTGCTAGCTTCTGTGAAATGCTCTTTTGTGCCCCCTATCTATTCTCTTGACCCGCGGGGGGCACACCCATCTTCGCTTCCCCCCGAACCAGTCTCTGCAGTCACTGAATACCTTACTGTATACTCTTCCCTTTCTTTTCAAACCGCGGTTGTCCAGTTTCCCCCATTGTCTGAACTTGCAGCCCGCGCGGCATACGTTGACCCGTCATGGTGCAACCTTGAACGCTGCATTGTTAACACGACCCCTTTTTCTCTCTCTCGCTTCCTCCCCCCCCCCTTTTTATTTTTCTTGTTTGTTTGTTGATGTTGCAACATAGGCGTAGCCTGACTGTATGCACACTCCCCATTTCCGAAACATTTTCCGCTCTTTCTCACAGTTTTATGCAAACCTATATAAGAAATGTGTTCAAAATGTTTGCAACAGCAAAATCATGTAACTTTACTCTGATGAAGGCAAGTCCCGTTGCCGCTACGTAAGTAAACATTGTTTGTTATTGTTCTTGGTGTGTATCCGACTCTTTACTTATACTATTTCTGCGCGCTTTGTGAGTTTATCTTTCTCTAGATTTATATATATATATATATATATATATATATATATATATATGTGTGTGTGTGTGTGTCTGTGTCTGTGTGTGTGTGTGTGTGTGTGTGTGTAATCGGTGCAAAATATCCTTCCATACAGATCAGAAAGCATCCTTTTAGACTCAGGCCACCTTCTCGCCACGTCTTCCTAGATGGGGAGTGACTGGTTGAAAGCTTCTTTAAGCCGGTAATTTTAATTCCGGCAAGAATTATACGCCGCAGGACTTTTTTCTAAACGTTTTGGTCGGCTGATAATAAAGAGATACGCGGATTGGAAGGCTCTATAGCTCCTTGTACTCGTTGGTCTCGCAACTCAGTGGATGGACGCAATTAGCAATGTGCAGGATAATGCAAAGAAAGGGGGTAGGCAGGTAGGGAGGTTAACAAAGCGTGGCTAGCATGCACATTGGATGAAAGGGTTGAAGAAGAAAGGAGAGGGCAGGGGGAAAAGGGGAGAACGAGGAGCTGAGGCACCTGCATGCTCACACCGGACCTATAAATATATGTGAAGGCGGTGTGGGAAAACCGCGCCTCGGCTTTTAGTGGCGCCGAAGAAAAGAGACGCAAAACCCGGCATCCATCGCAGCAAGCGTCGTCGTGTTCTCTTTTTCGAAGACAAGGCCAAAGTACAGCTCGCGCTGCCTGCTGCACGTACAGCCTCTTCATCCTCGTCTTCCTTGCGCGGCTCTTTCTAACCACGTGACAGTTCAGCGCGAAGTTCAAATACAATTTACAACAGGTGGGTTGTGCTGAGAAAACGAAAAACAGCTATGGAGGAGGCAGGATACCTTTTCAGACAAAAGGGAGGAGGGATACCTTCAGTGATAATGAGAAGTCACCCTGGCTGCCAGCTCAGCTTGCTACTCTATATACATGTGAGAGGGGCAAAGATGGGTGAAAAACTAACAAACGCTGATAAGCACACGAAAACTGACAGGCACAGGAACGCACACACAGCACGCGCACATGAGTAAGGTTAAGGCACACGTTCACAGAGTTTTGTTAAGGCCGGGCTCATGGAGAAATGACACCAAGGCCGTTGTCGAGCGTGTCACCACGCCAGTCGAGTGCCATAGACCGATGACGTCGGTAACTTTTCAGGCGTGCATCAGCACACAGTCCCAAAGTTGCCTTCATGGTTAGTCTGATTGATTGTGGGGTTTAACGCGCCGACGCAACGCAGGCGATGAGGCGCGCCGTAGTGGAGGGCTCCAGATTAATTTTGACCACCTGGGGATCTTTATCGTGCGCCGAAATTCATGGTTAGTCGTGGGGTATCAAAACGGGAGCACACACACAGTACATGTTCAATGTCTTCACAAGCATTGCAAGCGTAGCAGTGAGGAGACGTAAATCAGCGCGTTGCCTTCTGCGAGAGTGGTAGTCGCGAAGAATGTTCAACATTGATGTCGGCTTGAACGGCGACCATTTAACGAGCAAAGCTGGGTTGAAATACACGTCTCAGGTATGTGTGGGGTCAATAGCATAGAACATGTAGACGTTTCTCTTAAGCAGTACAGGGGTCGTGGTGCCCGCTGTTGGTCATCCCGATGAGGAAGTGGTACGCTTATGACGCTTATAAACACCGGTGGCAAAAAAAAAAATGTTGTCAGGGATCGACACACACCAGACTACAAATGACGCTGGAAGAGAGAATCGAGGGCGTTGACTCAGAAACGCATAGTCATTGTCATTCTCCATCTTGATACTTTTCCGAGACCCTCTCCCCTTTGTATTCGTAACATATAGCGGCCGATCAAGACTTGCAGCTGATCAAGGCTACGTCTTATTCGTTTCCTTTCAGTAAAAATATGCCTCATAATGACGCCATGAAAAGCAACCACGCGGCTATAATAGCACCTATTACACGTTTCCGCATCTAGTTAGTTGCAGTGCATTTTCCCGCATAAGAAGACCATTTTTAAGGCCAGCACGAGACGTTTATAAACAAATACGCCGCTACAAGAGGCACCATACGGCAACCTTTCATGACATACCTAGGGCACACGCCGTGAATCGTGACATTGGCTTTCGAGCCGAAGATGCTGCTCAATTGCTGGAAACCTTCCTCTAGTTCAGAAGCCCCTTGTTACCGCCTTTCCGTCCATTATCTTCTCACAATGACGTGTTGCGCAAGGAAAGCGACACGTTTCTACTAGAGTTTTTAAAAGAGATAGGGCTGACACTAATTTGTACCTTCAGTCCTGCGCGTTCCTTTCACAACCGATGGCAATCGTGACGCACCACAAAACAATCTAAAGTACAAAATGCAAGACTGCTGGGTATTAAGCTGAGCGAAGGCCCAGAGAAAACTTTCCCCCGCCAAGTGAAGGGCGAAAATGGCTGTCAATAAAAGTGTGCCTCCCGTGTTTCTTTCATTCATTGCCGTAAACCATTTCTTGGTCGCTAACGTTGCATATGAGACGGAGGAAAGTTTCCATGGCTTTCTAAGACGCCTTTTTCAGTGAATAGCAGCCACGTGTGAGCTGCTAAACCTTTTTCGATTTTTTTGTATTAGCTTTTAAGCCTACGACAGGGAGCTCAGTCTCTTTGCTTACAGATAGCTATGAAGAAACTGAAAACTATGTAAACAGCCAAGCAGCGAGTCACCTCTCAATTCCAGGTAATGAAAAAAAATCACGCCATATCCACGGAATGAATGATGATAAGTGGGGCGAAGCTCGAGAGGGGAAGATCATCGGTAACCGTAACTCTCCCGTGAAAGTTCGCCCATTACATCATTAAGAAAGACGTAAGACTGTGTGCGTACATTGTACAAATCAACTTTTATTTTCGGAGTCAATGCTCCCAGGCCCATACCTGGTGAAAGACCCCGCGCCATCGAGGACTACCCCGCACCTCTACCACAATTTGTCAAGTAGGATGGGACACAACGGTAAAGAAAGAACTTTTATTTAGGGCGAACTTGTGCCCGAACAAGACGAGAGGAAACGAGCAAAGGTCCTTGCGTCTCGTTCGATCTCCGAGAACGACTGCCTGCGTTCGTGGCGTGATCTCTTGCGTGATCTCCCCCTCGCAGTGCACGTGCGCTCGCGCCTCCGTTGGCGAACACAGACAAGCTCGCGCTCCGGGTGCCGAGTTTGCGCTGCCGGTTGTAGCCGGTTCTTGCGCGTGCAACGCGGCCCACTTTGCGACATCTCCGAAAGCATGCGGCGGTCACGTACCACGAGACACAAGGGATGGACAGACCCATGGCTTTAGGAGCTTCGCCCCTAAAAATTGGTCGCGTATCTGCTTGCTTCACTGCAAATGTCGTCGAAAGACGGTAGTCGACTACAGCCCCTGCCACGCGACTCCTCCGCTCTCCGTTCCCGCCCCTTACGCCCTTCCCATTCCGTCTCGCTCCTCTCGCGATGTATTGAATGGAGGTAAATTTGTTCAATGCAATACAATGTTCCCGCCTTCCCACTGCTCGCGCACCATCTGTTTGGACAGCGCGCATCTTTGCATTATCTTTTGTTTCTTGTTCTGCCAGGAACAGCACGAGTGGGAGCGGTGTTCTTTCTGTGCTTGCTTTTACCTCGCATGTGCTGGAGCCTTTCTGCGCCATTTCTAACTCGTTTTTTCCCCCTTGCTATCGTAAAGACCACCGCACCCAAAGGCGTATTTCGACTAAAAGAACGCGGGGACAACAGGTTAAGTACTAATATTTTGGCTGAAATGTGCTTCAGGTTTCCTTTGCGCTAAATAATGTTGACATGTGTGACTACCGCCGGCAGTTACGGTTGTTTGGAACGGTTCTGCCTATACATACTTCACAGACGAATTGTTCCATCTTTTCTTCGGAAAGCTGAATGAACGGACGGACGGACAGACAGACAGACCAAATTTTAACCTTTAAGTAGCCAAAGAAAAACTGTCGTCTTTAAAACTAGAACGAGTGGTCAATATTCTTAAACAAGACCCGCCGCGGTGGCTCAGTGGCTAAGGCATTGCGCTGCTGAGGACGAGGTCGCGGGTTAGATTCCCGGCCTCGGCGGCTGTTTTTCCAATGGAGGCGAAAAGCAAAAACGCCCGTGTGTACGAGATTTTGGCGCATGTTAAAGATCCCCAGGTGGTCAAAATTAATCCGGAGCCCTCCACTACGGCGCGCCTCATCGCCTGCGTTACGTCGGCGCGTTAAACCCTATTGAACAAACAATATTCTTAAAGAAGTTTCCAATGTTAATTAATCTAAATCTCTCAAAAGAAATCAGGCTCCGAAGTAGTGCGGAATTACGAACGTTCTAGAACCACTATAAAGTAATGCAATGAACAGTAGCCTTTTTTGTGCATGAACCCGAAACTCGGCGCAATAGAACTCCTGAAGACAAGTTAAGCCGCAACGTCCCGTGGTCACGTGTTGCAATGACTGCGGCGGCCAGTTAGAAATGTAAGTGCTATTTTCCCACCACGTCACCAGGGGGCTTAGCGCTTACTAGTCTCAGCGCTCTTTAAGTAATCAGGTAATTACTAAATTGCAGTTAAAACACCACATAACTTGCATGTTTCTCATAATTACTGACGTTCGTCGAACCTCACAGCTCGCTCTCGAATCCAGCGTACTTTGTTCTCAAAAAGCCTACTTTCAGGAAGTTTTGAAAAGGTTTGCAGAAACAACGTGCATACGAACTGCAGAGGTGTCTACGTGATCATGCTGCCGATGTTAATGGGGCGAACTGACCATAAATGCTACCGCGTCTAAAAAATGGAAAATTAAGAAAAAAATACGTTGGAAAAGTAACTCCCACCGCGTGTTTGGATAAATCTTCATCTACTTCTACTTTCGTGCGCAGAAATTACCTCACCTCCCGTCTGAGCTGTAACGCAAGCGAAGCGCGGCATTGCCGACCTGTTGGCCCAATGGGTCGTTTCTGAGAACGCCTGCTCCGGCGAAGGCAGGAAGGGTTACGCAAAAACAAAAATCAAATGAAAGCGGCAGCTAGAGACGCTCAAGGTCAAAGTACTCCGGCGGCAAGCAGCCGGCAAAAAAACAATTGCGGGGAAGGTTACGCAGGCAAACTGAACGTACGCGCCCACGACAATCCGGATCGCGGAAGTGGCGGCGCAAGGTCGCTGAACTCTGCACGCACGGTCTACACTGGGCGCCCAGGAGCGGTTAAGACTGGTTGCAGCTCAGCAGACTCGTTCTCGCTGCAACTGTGCTGCCCGCATTAAACGGCAGCACACTCCTCCTGCCTAGTATCCGAAGTAAGCATTGTTACCGAACACGGCGTATGCCATGCCATTGAAGTTATTCTAAGAAAAATTTAAAAAAGAACGAGAGAGACAGAGAGAGAGAACCGTACTCCAAAGAGGCACAAGAAAATTTGGTCAAACAACAGTCTAAACCAAACTGGCACGAAATATGCTGACTACGAAATAAATGGGGCACAAAGGGTACCTCGCGAACTGGGATGCCTAGGCCTTGACTTAAAACACGACGAGAATGGAATAACGAGCGAACACTTGTACTATACTGACCAAGTATTTCATGCATAACGCACATCGGCTACTGTATCTGGGCGACTAGGTTCCCCGCCACTTTCTCGGCTATATATGTTAATATGACTGGCCATTACTGTTTGTGAAGGTATCCAGTGGCGCTCCGACAACTCGAAGTGAATGGGAACATTTCCTTTTTACCCAGAGCCGTTATTCAAGTATCTATGCAGCCTGTCAAGAGCGGTGATCCTACGGAGAGCTCTGTTATTCTACCTTTGTACTCCATGCAGAAATGGTAAATGTCATCAAAAATCAGGCAAACTGCTCCCCTACCGTGTCAGTAGTATCTGCGTATAAATACGTCGACATTCTTGCCGGCATTCTTGTAAAGTCGACGAGACCGCAGCGGGGCACTGGCACCTATGTGTGAGCTAATCTCTGCCATTACCGCGCCGTGCAACGCTCAGCGGGAATGAGCCTCAAAGGTGGAAGTTAGTAGCTGTTAAATGGTTCTGCGTGGAGCCTACGTAGTGAAAGCAGCCAAAAAGGCCGAAGGAATTGACGGCACGTCGCCACTCAGACAATGTGGGGTCGTTTATTTATTTGCCTTCCCGCAGGCTGATGTGTACCATAATAACGAGAGCAGTGAGGCTTGTCGGAACGCAGTTGCAGTCAGCATTGTGCGACTAGCTATAGCGCAAGAAAGGAAAACAACACGAACTAGAGAAAAACCGCGCGTGCTAAGTCCTTCTTGGGTGGAATTGTTCGAATATTAACTCTTAGCGCCGTCAGTAGTACCGCCCTGTTCCATCAGGTGCGCTTACTGAGAAATCGAAATTCAAATTTTTGACGTCTTACGCGCCGAAGCTATTCATGGGTTATGAGGCGCGCCGTATAGTGGACGGCTTAGGATTAATTCCGACCGCCCAGGGATCCTTAACGTGAGCGGAAATATCGACACTCAGGCTTTACGCTTTTCGCCTCAATCGTAAAAACGGCCCCCGCGGTCGGTATCGAACCCGCGTCTTTGGGACCAGCAACACAACGGCTTAGCCACTGAACCATCGCGGCGAGTATGTATAGGCAATTCCATGTCGAGCGCTGTCATGTACCGAGAAGATACAAGAAGGGTAAACTTTTCGGCGTCCCTTTCCCTCGTTGCTTTGAAAAACTCCTTTACTACCGCTCTCACATGGAAGATGAAAAAATGAAAATATTTTTCATAGTTAACCACTTGGCGGGTGAATGAAAAGGCAATTCCGGGTAAAAAATAGAGAATCATGCTGAAATTCCGCCATCATTTTTGTGTCTGCATGTACAAGTACTGCCACATAATATGAGATGATACCCGTGCTATTTTTTATTTGTTATAAATTTTTCCAGAAGAAGTATTTATATTTCCGGGCAAAATTCCAGCCGTATCGGAAATCTCATCACATTCAGGGTTGTGGCATTTGCGCGCAAGCTATTAAAATCGGTTCGCAATTTGAAAAAAAAAAAAAAAAAAGGGAATCGCTTTGTTTGATCTTGACGCGTCGAAGTTGTGGTGCGTATGGTGGAGGAATCTTGATTAATGATGTAACTGAAACAAATAAAAAAAACGCATTCACGCTTCCGTCATCAATACCGAAGCCACAGCCTCGATCGCTGTCGCGGCTTCCAGCCACCGCTATGAGCACCGTGAGAGAAAGCATTAACTTTAGTACCGACAGTGTTTCAAAGTGGCCACGCGCGCTTTGTACACCCATCAATGTACGCTACTGGCGTGGGTCGAAAAATAATACGTTACGGTCTTCTTTCCCTATATTTCTGTGATAGACAACCTATGGTTCAAGCACAACAGGTGAGCTTTGTTTCACTGCCCTTATATTTCAATCAGCAGCGCACTGGTTACTTGATGACGTAATGAGCGATGATCGCTGGCGCCCTCTGCATTTAGACTGAGCTGTAAATGCAATGCATATGTAATGACACTCTCCTAGTGGCCTATACAAAGCGCACAGATAGCACTGACGCAGAAGTGGAAGATTTGCGCCTGCTGCAACGTGTACTTCATTGGAAGGGAAGAGGAGTCAGCTGTCTTCCCTTCCGATGAATACGCTTGTAATGCAAACAGCTCTACAGAAAAAAAGACGAGTGAGAACGCACCGGGCAAGCGTACAACTACTACTGCAGGCCGCAGCGAAGTTTACTGGAACACAAGAACGCTGATGTCTCTGATGTTCAGCTTTTAGCGCGAAAGCACTTTTACCATACCTCTGGATTTCCCGGATATAAGGTGAAACCTTAGAAACGGCTTCAATCCTGCTACGGAGCCAGCAGATCTGCCGGTGGCGCAGCCGGAGGAAGAGACGCGAGTATGCGCCGGCCTGGCGCTGGGCCTAACGTTACGTTTGCTAGTTCAACGTCGAGAACCCGTACCCGAAACTTGTCGTAAAATGAGTATCACGCTGATTGGCAGGTCGTGAGCCTTAACCTTAAAGCTGCCAAATGTTAAGCCTAAACAAAGGCCTAACAAGGGTAGCCGCAAAAGTACTTAGCCATAGTACCGGAGAGCACGAAAAGACCAGAGGAAAAAGGATGACGATGACGCCTTCACGTTTAAAGCTTAATGCACACGAGCATAGATGTCTTGCGCAACTCGAATTACGCTCGCCGACATGAGCACGTGCCCGCAAAGGTGCAGTGGGCAACGGTTCACAAAACAACTAACAAACTCAGTAATTCCAGTAGGTCAACAGGTTCGACCGATCAATAAATCAATCAGATGTTACAGCACAAGCATCGAGGGTCGGCCATAGGATATGTACGCGTACTCTGAATACTGTGACCGTACACTGAAGCCTAGCAGAAAGTTGTGTGCTGGAAAACGCTTGCAAGGAATCTGAGCTGCTTTTTCACACTATCGGATGGTTGGTGTAGACAAACAGTCTCATGCTTTCTTTTTCTGCGAAGCGCGAACCTGCAGATAGTTAGGAATTGTCTTCGTTATCTTAACACGGATTCGATATGATGAGGGCCCTCAAGATCTTCTTCGTAGCGCAGCTGCGTACGAGGACAAGCAAGTTCTGGCGTGTCTCTGTAAAAGTAAGGCGTACTGTCGCAGTCGGCACCAGCCGATGCTCACCTGGGTAGGACGCGACGCGTCCCGGCTGTCCCAGGGCCAGGAGGAGAGCAGCGAAGAAGGCGACGGGGCGGCCGGCAGGGGAGCGGGCCGGCGCCTTCCTCTTGTTCGCGGGTGCCGTTACCATGTTTCGCTATCGCCGCCGCTGCCTGCTAGCACACGTGCCGTACAACGACGAGGGGGCCGGACGAAAAGCGCCAACGCGCAACCGCGTTCTCTCCCGCGACGTCCTTACCGCCACGGGCCGAGGAAGCGACTGACTCGGCCTGGCACTGCTGCTGGCGCGTCGTGGGGCTGCTTTTTTGCCTCCGGTGATGCCTGCCCCAGCGGCGGCCGCTTGTTTCTCTTCCCTTGCCCCGCTTCTCTCCTCCTCCCTCGGCTGCCTTCCCGCCGTTCTTTTCTCTTTTTCCGTCGTTGTTTCGCTCCTCTAGACCCCGCCGCAAGAGACGCCTCAAGGAGGTGTCGCAAAAGCCTGCAATAGCAGGATAAAACACTTCTTCCCGCAAAAAAGACTCAGCCCTCCGCTATGACGTCGCGCCGTCATTACCCGAGAAGTGGTGAGACCCACTGAAAGGTCTGATCATTACGGAATCAGCGACGATTGAAACAAATTAACATGCGGGAGCTAGGCAGAAAGCGGGACTTCGACATGGTAAAAAAGCGCACTAAAACGAGGACACAAGAAAAAGGCGGTGACACGGGTCACCGCCTTTTTCTTGTGTCCTCGTCCCATCACCAACTAGCCCAAATTTCTGCCCAGAAAGCGGGGTCGCTAAAAAAAACACGCTTCCAGGAGGGCATGGTTTATGCGTAGTGAGGGTGTAGCTAATTATTTAATTATTTATTTAGGTCTTCATTATTTCTTCGCTGGCACATGAGAGAAAGTATGCACAGGATGGCTGTACACAGTAACAATGAAACGAATTCGGCTCACCGTGGGAAGCCGGTAAACAAGAGCTCGACCGTGTTGTGGATACTCTTCACGGTTGCCTCGGAGTTAACTGCAGGGACATGCCCCTAAACGCTGGGATTTTTTGCAGTTTTTTGTTGCCAAAGTGGAGAGAGACACTGGCACCCCCTGTCGTGATTTCGTTTTTGCTGTACAGGTAGCCATTTTAACAACAGAGCTGTTTAAGCTTTTAGTTCCGCAGTGGAGTGCTACCACGGAAAACTCCGCCCAGCCGAAAACACGTGAGCGCGCGCCTCGTGAGGCGCGCGCTCACGTTTCTGCTTCGATTTAACGGATAGAAATATAACGAAATTTAAGAGACGTGCAACAAGCTCAACATTCAACAGCAGTGAAATATGGTGTTCCGCTACGCGCAAGTTTACTACTCACGTTACTAGCACAAAAAATAACAAACAGGCGATAACTTAAGGACGCAGACGCACATTTGCTAGCTTCACAGCCATAATATACGAATTTGCCGCTCGTACACTCCAGTGCGATCCGAAGGTTATCGCGGCAGAGCTATATATACTCTTTCAAACGAAGCAGAGAGAACACCAGCTTTAGCAAATATTCTATGCCAGTTTCGTTATCGTCGGCGTAGATAAAGGGCAACCAAGTGTGTGCTTAATGACAACGAATGTAAAGCTTGAAACCCAAATGGTGGCAAGTCAGTCGTGCGGGCCATTGTTGTAGCATGGAACAGCCAACAAGGGGGAGAAGAGTGTGAAATCTTGATTTTCATGGTTCCGAAACGAAACCGTAGGGCGGTGGTAGCGTGGCCGCTCGATGCTGGCGCGATAACCTTGAAATCGTGCTCGACTGTACTTCGTACCTGATAAGAAAACTTTAGTCCCTTTTCTAAAGGAAAATCTAAAACACGGGAATCTTGATAGTAAACACCCAGTGTTGGCCTTCACTTCCCCTGACGAACTTCGGGGATCGCCCGCCACTCACGAGCACACTCATAATCACGCTCACGAGCGCGTGCCGGCATAACCGCCTGCTCTACGGGCGAACGAATCGCCCGTGGCCTACCCATAGACCAGCGAACTGTAATTTTGGGTGATCATCATTATCATCATCATCATCATCTAAGCTCCTTAGGCGGGTTTTACTGTTAGGTTCAGCATACACAAACCACATGTTAAAGTCAGTTATTTCAAGCTTCGTTTGAAAAACAACGCGCCAGAAGCGTTGCCTACATATTTCCCCGACCAATCTTTTGGTCAACCGCACCCCCCCCCCCCCCCCCCCGAAAAAAAATTCCTGGCTACGCGCCTGCTTGAAGCAGACATTAAGACAACGTAATGAAGATGGAGTTATACGACACAGTAAAGGAAACTGACTATGTAATTCTATCATAGCGTAAACCCCAAGCTGGCCTTGGTCTTTGCCCCGGGTTAATTAAGAGCTTGAAAAAAGAAGTATTGTCTGAGAAAGTACACATGATTGCCTTACGTGACAGGTAAGTGGCCCGGCCGTCTCGGGGAAGTCCGACCGGCCAGCAGCCACCCACCATGCGCAACGTGTCCGCATTCTTGCGCCCCGTATGTATGCATCTGTTGGGTGTGCAGTGCCCTCCATAGGCTTGTTCGATCGAGTTGCACCCTTGAGAACATAATGGTGCGTCACGATCTTGTGTCCGTTCCAAACCACCAGACTCCCCGCACATTTCTGAGTAGATGGTCGCGGAGGGAATCCCCTGAACGATTGCAGATAGACATACTGGCATCACGTCAAGTGATTCAGTTTGTTCAGCCAAATAAAAAATCATTGCTTCATCGTAGGGATAACGACGCATTCCTAATAAATTTTCACTTTTTAGAGAATAAAGAAAACCATCACGAAAAATCTCTACAGATCCTGTTCCGTGATGTTCCGCTTAAAGCCGCCCTCGTGATATTTAAAGCCAGACCTGCTGTCTACTTCCCTATTCGCGCATGTAGCATGGAGGATGGGCTGCGCTGACAATGTCTCAACGTAACGTAGACCTGGAGATTTAAGGTTGGGTGGACGATTGCATATTTGCCTGCCGGTGTGTACTGTTTGTGGGGGTTATTTGGTGGGAACGTCTTTATTTCTTCAAACAAATGCCACTTCTTTTACCTTAATTCTCCTTCCTGCGAGCTACACTGTCAAGACCCCGGTCGCGTCAATGACGAAGAGGGCAGAAAGTGCTCTAGTTTTAAATATTAAATTCTATCCGATTTTTATTTCCAGAAAAAACTGAATGGCTTCCTCGGTAAAAGCTGCATAAGCACTTTGAAGAAGCCTAAGAAGTCACTACAAGGCTCAGCGACGAGCGTAATTACACAAATACAAGTTCCTTGAACATAGTAAAAAAACATTGATACAATAAAACAAGAAATGGTTAACAGAGTTTTAAAAATTCCCAATAGTTCCGTAAAGGCACAGAAAAAACAGGCAACAAGATGAGAATTACATTTCCTGAAGGTCATTCAAAACATGTTTTCCAAAAGATGTATACCACAGATCTCAAATTATAGAAACACCCAAGTAATCAAAAGAGCGAACTACGCTACTAATCTGAGGAGTATTGTCGAACTTGTTTGTTGGAAATTTAGATTGCCTTACGGCATAAAGATTTCATAGGTACAACACTGCACCCGTAATGCGCAAAAAATCAAGAAGAGACCGGTACTGGGGCCCCCATATCCAGCGCTTGAGATCTGGGGGTCTGCCAGGATGGAGCCCTGTGCCTCGGAGGTGTTGCGTTCGGGCGTCTCGAAGGCCTGGGCAGATCCACAGCATCAACATCAGCTTCCGATACAGGAAGCACACAGAAGGGGCCAGTGTCCGCAAACGGCGCGTGTTATCGGGCAGGCCAAGCGTGGGTAACTGCTGGGGATAACGCCACCCCAACCCGAAGCCTCCACAGCACGACCCAGGACACTTCCTTGGGGTACTCCAGAACATATTGCCAGAAAAGTCGATTTGTGGCTATTATTACGAACAGATTGGCTTCTGTTGCTTAAGTATGGCTCAGGTAATGATAACGGCATGCCACAAATTTCGTAAGGTAAGAGTTTGTTTAGGCAAAATTTTGTGATTAGGACAATCAAACGCTTTACTGAAGTCCATAGAAACACTGATTGAAAATATGTTATTGTTGATACCCTCTAAAACGTGTTCTTTGATAGCTAACAATGCAGTTTTAGTAGACCTGCCCTTTCCGACGCCAAACTGGAAGCCCGATATAATATTATTTAACGCCAAAATATTTTGTCTCACGGGAATATATAATTTTCCCCAGTCCCCCAGAAAAACACAGGAAGCACAGATATGGGGCTGTAATTGGCAGCAGTGTTGTACGGAACGGCGTTACAAGGAACGGCGTTCCTGGAACTAGTTCCTTTTTGGAGGAACGGAGGAACGCCACCGTTCCATTAAGGGTCGGTGGAACTGTAACGGTAACTCGTTACGTTTTTGAAGGAACGGCAGGAACGGCGTTCCTGCTGTTACATCACTAGGCTTTGGCTGTTTTTAATGCCAAGGCTCGAGTACAAAGTCCACAAAGCGCTACTGCGTTTGTCTTCCTATAAGATGGTCTGTTTGCCCGCCCTTCAGCCGTACGTGCTGCCTCGAAGGTCAAAGGCAGAAGAATAACCACGCAGCAGGCCGCAGCTTGTGCTTGCTTTCATGCTGGTTGCTTACGCGGCGTTCGACGGGTGAATAGCGTAGCCGCGGCAATCCTTTTCACCCTTCATCGTTTGTCTGGGGAGGCCAGAATGTGCGTCTGGCCCATAGAATTGTTCCCTGGCGGGGAAAGAATAGAGAGTTTTAGCAGTCCATCCCTTCTGTCGTATGCGTTGTTACTGGGTTGACCGGGACCCGGCTGGGCACTTGGGCATTCGTCGCGGTAGGGGGATTAGTTCCGCGGGCCTGCCTTCGCCATGTCCGTGCCTCCGCACCCTTCCTACTCGCCCTTCCGCGCGCTCAGGAGCAGACGGGTCCCGGTCAACCCGGTAGCAATGTAGCCAACGAAACGGACGGACTGCTAAACGGGATCCGGACATTTCCGTGTCGGACATTTCGGTCCAGGACGTTTCAGTGTGGACATTTCTGTGCACGGACATTTTGGTGCACGACGTCTTGGCCCAGACATTTTGAGTGAGGGGATGTCCCAGGCATTTTTTGAACATTTTAGCTTTAATATTGTAATTTCGTGACTTGATATGATTTTACGTTCGAGACTTGTGCTTGCGCCGCCGTTCGTAGAAACGAACGTTAAACCCTGGGGAGCATTGCCACGTGAAACCCAATTTCTGTAGCATATGGTAAAAATTAACGTTGTTAATTTGGATGCGTTCAACCATTTGCTGTTATGTTAACATTGATGTGAACAACAATAATACTTTAAGTGTTACCAAAGCGCTTTCCTTTCACTTCACCCAAAGGTGCTAGACGCTACTGCTTTTAGTCTATTCCTCTCTCTCCCCCCCCCAGCAAAACTTCCGCGAAAAAACAACATAAAAAGAGGTCGATTGGGCGCGTGTGCATTTCGTTTTAATTATTCTCTCAATCAATCTCGCCTTCGTTGCATTCGGTGTCAGTTCTACTTAAAACTAACAAACCAACGATCGCACTTACGGTGGCGTTACTTAGGGGAGGGGAAAGCTGAGCCTCGCCGGCAATCATCCCCCTAAGTAGAGAGAGAGGGGTGTCACTTGTGCTTCACCATTGCATCGACTGGACTTCGAAAATTTGAAAATGACTGTTGCCGCTCTCGTCACACTAGCATATTCATTTTTTTTGCACCTTATAATGGGAGGAAGCGAGGTATACCTGGGGTGTCCATGATATGCGCGACTTGATGAGTTAATTCCCAAGGGGGTGACTGAAGGCGCAGAAACAGCGATTCCTGGAGTGGGGCGCCGTCGATATGACACGACGCGCGGAAGGGCGTAGCCAGCAAACTATAGTGGCGATTGTGTTCTCAGCGGCTTTTTGGGTGGCTTTTTGCGTGACATTATAGAGGTTTCGTGCGCCCATGGTGAATGTCAAGCTTTTGCTCTGTTTTAAACGCGAAGTGTGCTATGTCATTGTTCTGAATGTATCACCCAATTCCGGCAAAAGCCTTCACAAGAGGATAGCAGTATGTTCTAAATAAAAAATAAAAAATCACTGCGGTGACGCTTCGGAGACCGTGAACTCCACCACGCCAGTAGGAGCTTCAGGGGGAAACCGAAAATAATATGGCTGAAAAAGAAATCTGGTCGAGATTCGAGCGTATAGGCCAGTGTTGTACGGAACGGCGTTACAAGGAACGGCGTTCCTGGAACTAGTTCCTTTTTGGAGGAACGAAGGAACGCCACCGTTTCATTAAGGGTCGGTGGAACTGTAACGGTATCTCGTTACGTTTTTGAAGGAACGGCAGGAACGACGTTCCTCCCGTTACATCGCTAGGATTTGGCTATTTTTGCAATGATGCCAAGGCTCGAGTACAAGGAAGGAAGGAATAGTACAGGAAAGGCAGGGAGGTTAACCAGAATACTGTCCGGTTGGCTACCCTACTCAGGGGGAGGGGATACGGGAAATGAAAGGGAAAGAAAGGACAGCGGTACATATTAAAGGAGAAAATGAGAGAAAGAAATGTAGAAAAAACACAAGGCGTGACCAGGCAACTATAAAGGTGGTACAAACAACGCACACAACCAGAAAATGCACAAAACTAATACGGTACACTGATAAAATGGGCGAACTAAGGGCACTGCACTATAGTAATGTCCCTACAATCGTTCAGACAGGCCCGTGTCCTTCAAAAAGAGCAGTAGGGCTTTTATAGCCTTTTCGGCCTGTGTCGGACAGCGCCTATGGCACAAAATTGTCCGCTCGGACGTCACCTTACTTTGTCGCCTGTGGCTAGGTGTTGCCTTCACCGGTGCTTACTCCTACACCATTGGAATGGCCAACAGCCCTGCTTGTGATGCGTGCGCCACCGACGAGACGATTGAACACCTTCTGTGCCATTGTGAACGCTTCATAACGCCGAGGCAACAGCTCTCCACCACACTTCGCCGACTCGACGACCTCCCCTTTACGGCTCGAGTACCAAAATCCACAAAGCTCTACGGCGTTTCTCTTCCTATAAGATGGTCAGTTTGCCCGCCCTTCAGCCGTACGTGCTTCCTCGAAGGTCAAAGGTAGAGGAATAACCACGCAGCAGGCCGCAGCTTGTGCTTGCTTTCTTGCTGGTTGCTTACGCGGCGTTCGACGGGTGAATAGCGTAGCCGCGAGAATGTTTTTCACCCTTCATCGTTTGTCTGGGGAGGCCGGAATGGGCGTCTGGCCGATAGAATTGTTCCCTGGCGGGGAAAGATTACAGAGTTTTAGCAGTCCGTCTGTTCTGTCGCATGGTTTACCGGGACCCGGCTGGGCACTTGGGCATTCGTCGCGGTAGGGGGATTAGTTCCGCGGGCCTGCCTTCGCCATTTCCGTGCCTCCGCACCCTTCCTACTCGCCCTTCCGCGCGCTCAGGAGCAGACCGGACCCGGTGTCGGACATTTCGGTCCAGGACGTTTCGGTGTGGACATTTCTGTGCACGGACATTTTGGGGCAGGACGTCTTGGCCCAGACATTTTGAGTGAGGCGATGTCCCAGGCATTCTTTGAACATTTTAGATTTAATATTGCAATTTCGTGACTTGATATGATTTTACATTCGAGACTTGTGCTTGCGCCGCCGTTCGTGGAAACGAACGCTAAACCCTGGCGGAGCATTGCCACGTGAAACCCAATTTCTATAGCAGATGATAAAAATTAACGTTGTTAATTTAGATCCGTTCAACCACTTTTTGTTATTTTAACATTCATGAACAACCCTAATACTTTAAGTATTACCAAAGCGCTTTCTTTCACTTCACCCAACGGTGCAAGACGCTGCTGCTTTTAGTCTATTCCTCCCCCTCCACCCAGAAAAACTTCAAAAAAACAACAACACAAAAACGAGGTCGATTAGGCGCGTGTGCATTTCGTTTTAATTATTCTCTCAATCAATCTCGCCTTCGTTACATTCGGTGTCAGTTCTACTTAAAACTAACAAACCAACGATCGCACTTACGGTGCCGTTACTTAGGGGAGGGGCAAGCTCAGCCCCGCCGGCAATCATCCCCCTAAGTAGAGAGAGAGGGGTCACACTTGTACTTCACCATTGCGTCGACTGGGCTTCGAAAACTTGAAGACGACTGTTGCCGCTCTCGTCACACTAGCCTATTCATTTTTTTTTGCTCCTTATAATGGGAGGAAGCGATGTATTCCTGGGGTGTCCATGATATGCGAGACTTGATGAGTTAACTCCCAAGGGGGCGACTGAAGGCGCAGAAAGAGCGATTCCTGGGGTGGGGGCGCCGTCGATATGACCGCGACGCCCGGAAGGGCGCAGCCAGCAAACGGTAGTGGCCATTGTGTTCTCAGCGGCTTTTTGGGTGGCTTTTTGTGTCACATTATAGAGGTTTCGTGCGCCCATGGTGAATGTAAAGCTTTTTCTATGTTTTAAACGCGAAGTGTGCTATGTCATTGCTTTGAATGTATCACCCAATTCCTGCAAAAGCCTCCACTAAGAGGCTAGCAGTATGTTCTAAATAAAAAATCACTGCGGTGACGCTTCGGAGACCGTGAACACCACGCCAGTAGGATTTTCAGTGGAAACCGAAAATAATATGGCTGAAAAAGAAATCTGGTCGAGATTCGAGCGTACAGGCTGGAGGTGGGGGGGACCATGCTAAAACAAAGATTTAAAATGTGGTAAATGTAGGCTTGTAAACATTAAACGAAGGTTGGTTGTCCCGAACACAATGGGTGGAATTTTTATGCACAACCGGTAGGCGCTTAGTCAGCATTTAGGACATTAAAACCGGCGGCTGTTTTCCAAAAGGGCCGTTTTTCTACCCCGACAATATCCTAGGCCAGTGTTCGCGAATTCATTTTAGCAAGGCAGCCCAGCCTACGTAATACTCTTCATAAGGTTTTCTTCATTTTGGGGGGCTAGCTAATGTTTGTTACTTTTTGGATATTGAGAGTGTGCATGTAATTTCTGTAATTTGAGGGTGTGTAATTTAAAAAAAATACAAAAGATGCGGTAGACCACGGTAATCACGGGTAATTGTCTTAGCTAAAAAAGAGCGAATATAAATTAACAACCTGTCATAAATGAAAAAAAAAAAACGTGTGCTAAAGAATTCAATCGGCTGCATAACAGGTGTACCCAAGAAGAGGTATTAAACAAAAATATATAAATGTAAAATTTGTAAAAATACCTGGTGAAGATCGAACATGGCATCAATCAAAAAAATAACTCCACTGCTCCAGATTGTTGTCCATAACCCACGTTAAGCGGAAATAAAAATATAACGGCTGTCGCAAACAATCAAGCACAGGATAATTTGGTCGCCGAAATGTGCGTGCACCGAAACGCCCGTACACCGATATGTCCGTACACCGATATGTCCGTACAACGAAATTTCCACACCAAAATATCCTGCACCGAAATGTCCTCGAGCCGTCTGGAGTTTTTCCGGTGCTCCCTGAAAAAATTCGCCTAGGAGCGTTTCTTTTGATTATCTTTATCTCCAGATAATCTGCTGCTGGTGGTGTTAATATTCGTATAATATACGTAGTTCGATGTGAGTTTTAAATTTCTCACTTAATTTCGACCCAGGATTATCCGACAGTATATTTTAATTTAAAAACCTAATTGTAACGTTAATGTAACGACACGTTCCAATTTTCGAAGTGGGACTGGAACGCGTTCCTTTCGCAATAAAGGAACTTGTAACGGGAGCTCGTTTCAAAATTGGCAAGGAACGAGGAACGAGCTTTCGTTCCTATTTTGGAGGAACCTGTACAACACTGGTATAGGCGGGAGGTGGGATGGGGGGGGGGGGGGGGAAGGGGGGGGGGGCGCTAGAACAAAGAATTAAAATGTGGTAAATGTAGGCTTGTAAACATTAAACGAAGGTTCGTTGTCCCGAACACAATGGGTGGAATTTGTATGCACAACCGGTGCGCGCTTAATCAGCATTTAGGACATTAGAACCTGCGGCTGTTTTCCAAAAGGGCCGTTTTTCTACCCCGACAATATCCTAGACCAGTGTTAGCGAATTCATTTTAGCAAGGCAGCCCAGCCTACGTAATACTCTTCATAAGGTTTTCTTCATTCTGGGGGGCTAGCTAATGTTTGTCACTTTTTGGATATTGATAGTGTGCATGTAATTTATGTGATTTGAGGGTGTGTAATTAAAAAAAATACAAAAGAGGTGGTAGACCATCGTAAAAAAGAACGAATATAAATTAACAACCTGTCATAAATGAAAAAAAAATGTGTGCTAAAGAATTCAATCGGCTGCATAACAGGTGTCCCCAGGAAGAGGTATTAAACAAAAATATATAAATGTAAAATTTCTAAGAATACCTGGAAAAGATCGAACATGGCATCAATCAAAAAAATAAAATCACTGCTCCAGATTATTGTCCATAACCCACGTTAAGCGGAAATAAAATATAACGGCTGTCGTAATCAGGCAAGCACCGGATAATTTGGTCGCCGAAATGTCCGTACAGTGAAATGTCCGTACACCGAAATGTGCGTGCACCGAAACGCCCGTACACCGATATGTCCGTACACCGATATGCCCAGATAATCTGCTGCAGATAATCTGCATATCTCCAGATAATCTGCTGCCGGTGGTGTTAATATTCGTATAATATACGTAGTTCGATCTGAGTTTTAAATGTCTCACTTAATTTCGAACCAGGCTTATCCTACACTATATTTTAATTTAAAAACCGAATTGTAACGTTAATGTAACGACACGTTCCAATATTCGAAGTGGAACTGGAACGCGTTCCTTTCGCAATAAAGGAACTTGTAACGGGAACTCGTTTCAAAATTGGCAAGGAACGAGGAACGAGCTTTCGTTCCTATTTTGGAGGAACGTGTACAACACTGATTGGCAGCAGCGTCTCGGACACTACATTTAGAAATTACCGTCACCCTGGCGCGTTTCATTTTATATAAGTTGCTAAATTGGGCAACGCGATGTAGCCTTCCTTAAGGAATTACAACGTCTTGGCCCCTAAATAATGCATTGTGTTTGCGTGTGCATGCGTGTGCGTGTGCGTGCGTGTGCGCGTGCGTGAGGGCATCTGTGTGCGCGGACGTGCGTGCCTCTCTGTGTGTGTAGGAGGTGAAGTGTTTTTCTTTTTGTTTCATTTAGTTTTCCTTTTCGTATTCAGTTTTTCCAGGGTTATCTAGTTTCCCGTGTATTAAGACGGTGGCCCCTTCTTTGTCTGCATCATTGAGCCTCGTAGAAAACAAATAGACATCCAGGGTTCACAGCTTCTTCCCGTAGTTGTATATCGATTCCCGCAGGGCGCACTTGTCGTATGCACGCCTACAAGTGAGGCGTCCTAGACCCATAGGTGCAGTTGGAGACAATTTTTTTCAGGCTTTTGGTTTTCAATATTCTTCCTCCTCTTTGCAGCGGGAGGTATTGGGCTTCTTCACACTGACCATGCATGCAAAGCATCAAAATACTGCGTGAGAAGCCGAGTTAATTTCGCTGAAACGTAGTAGTGGGACTAGTTGCTACGGTCTGCCGCCCTTACACCGACGGAAGGGAAGTCAGAGTCAAACACGTTCAACTTTCGCATCTTATATAGACTGGAACTCAAGTAACGAGACGAGAATAAAGCTGTTGCATCCACTACAAATATAATTGTACTACTGCAGACGATTCAGTGAGTGCGGAGGGAAGTTTCGGGCAAGAGTTGGAAAATGCTCGCGGTACTCGGTATGTTCATTTCAGAATCGGTACCGGAAGGACGTTTTGTAAAGTGAGGCTACGGTAGGGAAGGGGGGGGGGGGGGGTGTATATTACACACGGATCCCTGCGTTCTAAGGCAATCCCGTGGTTCAGCTTCACCACAATAAACTCGAGTGACCAATCCATGCCGTTCGTACACCAAATACGGTGATTGACCACAACAGGCCTACCATTTCACATCAAAGGGGCCCTGCAACACTTTCGATAAGCGCTTTTACTCTTTCCTTCGCGTATGGAACCACTGCAAAAGCTATACTTATCACCAGCACGGAGCGGCACTGCGTGATTTGCTTGTCGCACCAGATACGCCTTTCATATCTGCTTTGCTTTTGTGGCTTTTTTTTTTAAGTTGCTATCGAAAAGCGTTCATTGCCGCAACTGAAGGAAAACAGGCCAACAGCCGCTACATGGCCTTAGTGACGTAATTCGAGCCGCCGAAGAGCGTCAACACCGGGAAAGAGAGCAAAATCTTTTGGGCAAGTCTCTAAGCTATCCGATGGGCATAGAGCAGTCATTTCTGGCTGAGGTACTTTGCGACCCCCTTATCTAAGTACTGGGTGTGTTGGGTGACTGCGTTCTGCAAGCATTTAAGATTTCAAAAAAAAGCTGAAAAATGTGTTGCAGGGTCCCTTTAAAATTTGAACTAATTTGAACTGCGCTGTGGCACTGCGCGACGCAGAACGTCATGCGTGCATGGCGTGATGACACAGCGCAAAGCAAAGTTATGAGTCAAATCGTACGCTCGACGTCGTCATTCGTCGAAATTTTATTGTGGGCTGTATGGATTGGTCAATTGAGAGGATTGTGGTGACGGTGAAGTAGGGGATTGTGTTAGATGTCTAGTTGGTGTTGTAAAAGAAATGTCATATGCTCGGGACTCAGGACAAAAGAAAGAAAAATTACCTTAAAGCTATCAAATTTGAGTAAGTTGTTTTTGGTAGAATTGGGGCTCGGTAAACCTAACTTTTGGATGATCTCCATTTACATTACTGTGGCGATGCCATTGATCTAACTTTTATTAGAACGGAAAAATTGTTCGGCATTTTTTTAACTTATGCTTAGCCTACAATAAATGTTTTTGAGTGAAAGCAAACTTAAATTATAAAATTTTGCCTTTCTGAGCGCGTCTGGCATGCCAGTTTGCGATTGGTAGCAAGCAGAAGATGTCACTTGAGGCAGAAGCTATTGTCTGTTACCTATTTCTTCGTCACGCATTTTATGTGCCCGGCTACAAGCTGCAGATAAGCCGTACCAACAATCACAATAGTTCGCTTTTCTATGGCTTAAGAGGGAGAGAGAGAGAGAACAAACTTTATTGTCATCCATTTTAAGACGAATGTACCGTGCGGAAAAGTCCGGTATCTTCGTCCCATCAGACGGCGGTCAGGAACCCGTGGTCCGTGGTGGCGTCCTCTGCCGTTGGGTGGCAGCAGCTTGTATCTCGGGGAGAGAGCTGAGCAATGCGGCCTCCCACTGCTCACTACTTCTTATATGTATTACTTGTTCAAAGGCCCGTGGTTTATTGGGGCATTGCCAGACCATATGTTGTAGTGTGGCTGCTGCAATGTTGCACCACTTGCATCTGTCCATCGAGTTTCTTACAATATACATTAAGAGGAATTTGGCACTAGCGTCTATGCGGCTCACATCAAGGCCGTCTGTGTCGTCATCGACAGCCATTAGATCATGCTCTCGCCTTAGTTTCATCACTGGCTTGGATTGAAACATTTTAGTGACCGCAAATTTAAACAAATTGCCACAAAAACGCAAATAATAGTGTGGAATTATGTAAGTGTAAAATAAAACAGGCTGTTTCAAAACTAAGGAAAAAAGAAGTAAAGCGTTTTTGCCGGAACGGTTGTGCCTACTATTCTGCAGGCCAAGGTGGTAGTTACGAACAATGTTAATATTCGGAGGGGGGGGGGGGGGGGCTTATAGATACTGTTATTTTATAATTTTGCCATTTTTAAATAATAAGTTGTTTGGAAAGTTTAGAAAGTTTTTCGAGCGTGCCTAAGAAAACGCCGCCTTCATGGTCAACCGGTGCACCGACCGTCAGCTAGTTTAACAGGAAAAAAGAAAACGTGGCCGACGTGGCGCTAAACAGTCGTGAACGATGACAAGATAGGACGGATACAGGCGTTCGTATCTGTCGTATCTTGTCTTCGTCGAAGTACCTTTCGTTTATTTTTTTCGTCGGCTACAAATTTCGCGGCGGCATATTACCCGCTCAGTCATACGTCCTTCGACTGAGGCATGACCAACGTCAGGTGCGATCACGGACTTCCTGCTGTTTCACCGAACACGGCTACCGCAGAACAGAAAGGATTTCGGCCTCCTCGTATCTCGTAGATGTGTTAATGCATAGTGAAGAAAGCAAATTCCAAAAACCGCTTAAGAATCCAATTGTCATGCCAAGCCCAAGCCGAAAAGGGGGGTCTTCACACAAACCCCCACGACGACATGGATTCCCAGGCGCAGCTTCCTCTCTAGTATACTTACTAAGAAATTCTCAGATATTGTAGTTGAGGCCCATCCGGCTTAACTTTACCGCATACACCGTATCGGTATAGGCATCTTCTATACATAGCCCTTTATTTATTTCTCCGCCATCTTCATCTCGCTCGTCCTCTATCCACACTCTTTCCTCCACTTTCCCTTCCCACACACAGAATAGCTGACCAGATATACTACCGTCAGGCCGACCTTTCTGTGTTTTTTTTATTTCAATAAAATTCTTCTCTCTCTCTCTATGCACCTGTACGTGTACCTGTCCGGATAGCTGCGGTGACACAGGGCGGGGTGAGGGAACGTATTTGATTGCAACCTGCGCCAAGACACTGTTTGCCATTTGTTTAGCGCAGTGTGGGCAGCAGGAAATTTCATTCGGCTCAGGCTATAGTGGTGAGTAATCTCTCGGTAAGTTGCCAGTCTCTCTCCTCCTCCTCCTCCTCCCCCCTCCCCCGTCACAGACGGCACGCTGTCGGATTCGAAGTCAGCCTGGTTCGTGTATCCTCGGGCTGCTTCATGTGCCATCTCGTTCCCCGGGAGAGAGGAGTGAGCTGGCGTCCATACCAGGCGGATGTGCCTTGACACTGGGGCCGCGCTGTTCGTTAGGATTTTGGCGGCTGGGGTGGAGATCCTACCGCGTGCATAGTTGCGCAGGGCGGCCTTGGAGTCCGAGATGATGCTAGTAGCCTGCGTGCCCGTAATTGCAAGAGCTATGGCCACCGCTTCACCGTTCCTGGGTTGGACGAAGGGATTGAGCAAGATGAGTTTGCATTTCCCTGCTGATCTACCACCACGGCCACTACCGCACGTTGGCCAGGGTAGTCCGCCGTGTCGACGTAACATACCGCTGGGTTTGAAATATACTGCTCGTGGAGCGCCTTCGAACGGGCCAGCCGGCGGTCTTGATGGTACTCGGGATGCATGTTTCTAGGAAGTGGGGCCACACTTATTTTGCCTCGTAGGTCCGCTTCAATGACGTCTTTGGTTCCATTCTGGTTCGCGAAAGGTATGTGCAGCGACTCCAAAATGGCCTGCCCAGATGGGGTCCCCGCCAGCCTGCTGTATTGGGCAATGCGTTGTGCTTCTATAGGTTCGTCCAACGTGTTGTGAATGCCCATCTCCAGTAATTTTTCTGTGGAGGCAGCCATTGGAATGCCTACAGCCGCCTTGGTGGCTTTGTGAATAGTTTGTTCTATTTTCTCTTTCTCTGCTTTCTTGAGTTTCAGATACGGAGTAACGTAAGTCATTTTACTGATGATGAAGGCTTGAACTAACCAAAGGAGATTATGTTCCTTGAGGCCATGGTGTTTATTGGCTACCGGGGCGATGAGTCTGCCAATTTGTACAGCTGCGTTGTACAGGGCGTGTATGGTAACCGTGTTTGTTCCTTTCTCATGTATTCTAATCCCTAGAATTCGTATGCATTCAGTTCTAGGTATTGTGCTGCCCTGCAGCAGGATTTCTACGTTGGGGTCATGTCTTTGTCTCCTGCCGGGCCAAGCTGGATTGTAGAACAGGACTTTCGATTTTTGTGGTGAACATGCGAGGCCTCTTTGGATTACGTGTTCTTGAACCGTGTCAGCGGCTGCTTGCAGGTGTTTTTGTATATCCCCATCGCTTCCTCCTACGGTCAAAATCGTGATGTCATCAGGATAAATGCTGTGACTTGCATCCGGAATTTGTCGTAGTTAAACAGGTAGCCTAATCATTGCCACATTGAAAAGAAAGAGCGATAAGACCGAGCCCTGTGGTGTTCTGCGGCTGCCCAAGCGTATGGGGTCCGACTGGAGGCCTGGTACGGTTGGTTGTGCGTTTCGTTGCGCTAAGAAATCCGCGATATAGTTATAGGCCTTCTTGCCCACTTAAAGGTCGGTCAAGTTGTGGAGAATAGCGGTTGTTGCACGCAGTCAAAAGCTTTGGTGAGATCTAAGGACAAGATTGTTCGAGTGTCTAGTGGGGATACAGCGGAGTTGTCGATGATTTGATGCTGTAACTGGAGCATGGCGTCTTGCGTTGAGATTAGTGGCCGGAAGCCCACCATTGTATGGGGGAAGAGTGGGTGTTCTTCCATGTATCGATGCAGGCGGTTCAACACGAAGTGTTCGAGCAGTTTTTCCAAACGCGAGGTGAAAGAAATGGGCCTAAGGTTCTCAAGCTTCAGCTGCTTTCCGGGTTATGGAATAAACGTAATGAGAGCGCTTTTCTACGTAGGAGGAAGACGGCCGTTGTCCCACACTTTGTTGACGTAAGCTGTGAGGTCTTCTATGGATGAGTCGTCCAGATTTGTAAGTAGCTTGTTGGTAAGTAGCTTGCCAATCATGCCCTGGCGCAGAGCGGGTGCTCAGTTTAGTAATGGCTTCACAGATTTCGGCTCTGGTAATGGGCCTTTCCATTTCGGGATTGGGATTACCAGCATATGGGTCTGCTGACTCCTGAGGGGCTTCTTGTATGTAAAGCTCCTGCATTTTCTGCAGTAAAGTAGATCCCTGCTCTTGATAGGCATGTGGGATGGTCAGAAGGTTGCTACACTGGGTTACCCGCCGTCCGTCCAGGTTCAGATGGCTGCGGATGATGTGCCATGTTTTAGGCGTATTCATTTGTACGTCCATTCTTTCGCACAGTGTATTCCAGTGTTGGTTAGTAAGATATGCCGCGTTCTTCTCGATCTCCTTGTTTAGGCGCGATATCCGGCGGCGTAAGGGCCGGTTGTGTCGCTGCCCGTGCAGCCGTTTCTGAAGGCTGCTCTTCGCTTCCCACATGTGAAGGAGACGAGAGTCGACCTTGTCTAGGTTCGCTTCCTCTGGTACGATTCGAGTAGCCATCGTGGCGTGCTCCTGTAAGCATTCGACCCATTTTTCCAGATCGTTAATACCGGAGTTTTCGACTTCTGAAATCTCGGCCCTCCGTATGTTACGGGAAACATACCAGTCGATAATTTTGTGCTCCCGGCCGCTGTACTTTGGCGGCCCCGAAATGAGTGCGGTTTCCACTATATAGTCGTCACTGCCTAAGTCTTCAAGGGGGATTTGTCCACTACGCATCGGAGACATTTTTCATGATGGTAAGGTCAGGGGTGGTGTCCCGTTGGACACTGTTACCTCGTCTCGTGGGATGGGCGGGGTCCGTCATAATTGTCAGGTTGAGTTGCTGTATGGTGTCCCTAATGTCTGGCCCTTTTTTTGTTGACCTTGCATATCCCCAGGTAGGATGTGGTGCATTGAAATCCCCCACGACTGCTAATGGATGACCATGGGATGTGTGGAGGGCTTGTTGGAGGAGCTGTGTAAGGTTACGGGAATGTCGGGGCGCACTGTATACATTCATTATGTATAGCTTCCGCGTTTGCCTTGCTGATCTGGGAAGGATTTCCAAGAAAACATATTCTGGTCCTGTGCTGGAAACATGCAATTGATTAGCCGGTATATTCCTATGCAACAAGGTGGTTACTGCTCTTGCTTGTAGAGCATTCGTGTTGGGTACGGACGAGTGGTACGCTTTGTATCCCGATATATTGGCCGGTATTGCTGTCTCTTGCAACGCTATGACATCGGGTGCTGATTGGGCGTTTTGAACAGAGTGGTCAATGTGTTGTTGCAATGCTCCCCGCCTAGATCTGTACCCAGACAGTTCCATTGTCATATGTAGTATCGATGCTTATCTCTGTTCGGGTGCATACTATCCTATGTTTTGACCTGAAAGAACTTGGATGGTGAAACTATTGTGTGGCCCTTCGGTGCTGGTAAAGACGGACGGATGTACGAGCCTTTTCAGGTTGTTTTGCGCTTGCGCCAAGCAGTATGCCAAGACGGTCACCTTCCCGCTGATAGATAGATAGATAGAAGCAACTTTATTGTAGTCGCCTGCAGAGCGACACCACCATTAAATGGCGCCGCGACGCGGGCCCCTACGTATTCTCAGCGGGTGGTCTTTACTTGACTACGGCGCGTGCTACTCCCGCGTTCGGTCGCACTTGGGGCAACGTCCCGGCGGTTTCGCTCGGCCTGTCTTTCAAGAGCCGCCGAGACCTGCTGGACGGCCAAGATTTGTATTTCTTGATCGCAGCACTTCGCCGCAGCCGCGAGCCGCGGCGGAATCGTTGTACTTGTCGACGCTTCGTCGGGGAACTTGGTGCAGTCCCATAGGATGTGCGTCAGGGTGGCCCTTTCCCGCTGGCACAGGCGGCACACATCACTCACATACACTTGCGGGTACACATACTTCATCAACCCCGGGGTGGGTAAGGACTCAGTCTGCAGTTGTCTGAACAGCACCGCCTCCGCTCGGCTCAGCCCCGGGTGCGGGGGTGGGAGAGTCCTTCGAGCCAAGCGGTAGAACTGTGTAAGTTCGTTGAACGTCGTGAAACGGTCCTCGGCGCTACACCACAGTGGACGGTCGGTTGCAGCGGCGCGGTTGGTTAGCGCTCGCGCCACTGCGTGTGCCGTCTCGTTGTGGTTGTCGTGCTTGTCCGACGCATCGTTGCCCGCATGCGCTGGGAACCACTTGATTTTGACACACCTGTTCTCGCATTCGAGGTCGGCCGAGCACAGAACGCGCACAGCCTCACTGGACACTTTGCCCTTGGCATAATTCCGCACTGCACTCCTCGAATCACATAACACTGTTTGGCACCCGGGGTCGGCAATGGCCAGGGCAATGGCCACCTCCTCCGCCTGGCACGCCTCTCGGACCCGAACGCTCGCCGCCGCCCTCGTCGCGCCGGACGACGCCTCGATGACGGTAGCCACGAATGCCTCGCTCTCTCCCTGGTATTCGGCCGCGTCCACGAACCTTGCGTGCTCGTCCTTGGCGTACAAGTCGATGAGGGCCTTGGCCATCGCCGCTCTTCTCTCCTTGTTGTACTCCGGATTCATGTTCCTCGGGATGAGGTCTACCCGAATCCGACGCCGGGTTTCGTCTGGGACAGGAGCGTCGCTGCTCGCCTTCCTCGCAGCAGGCATGAAGGCCAAGTCTTGCAGTATGTGTATGCCGGTTTCGGTCGTAGAGAGCCGCTCCAGCTGGGCAGACCGTTGCGCCTCAGCAATTTCCTCGAGGGTATTGTGTACCCCCAAGCTCAGGAGCTTGTCGCTGCTTGTGCATTCGAACAGCCCGAGCGCCGCCTTGTACGCTCGGCGTATCAGGGCGTTGATACGCTCGGCGTATCAGGGCGTTGATCTTATTCTTTTCGCACTGCATCCAATTGTGGAAGGCTGCAACGTAGGCGACGTGGCTGATTACGAAGGAGTGCGCAAGCCGAATCAAGCTCTCCTCCTTCATCCCGGCTTTGCGGTTGGCGACCCGTCTGATGAGACGCACTGTGTTGGTGATCTTGGCTGTAAGGCGGGCAACGGTCTCGCCGTTGCCGCGACGCTTGTCTATAATCATGCCGAGCACCCGTATCTTTTCGACCTCCGGGATCACGTGGCCGCTACTCGTCACGATCTTTATCGCCTCGTAGTCCCTGGGTTCGCTCTTGTTTCGCCTGACGTATTTCGGTGGTAATACGAGCAGCTCCGACTTGCTCGGCGAGCAGATCAAGCCGGATCCGTTTAGCTGGTCTTTGATAGTGTCGACGGCCTCTTGCAGCGTGCTCTCGATGTGACCATCGCTGCCTCCCGTAACCCACAGAGTGATATCATCGGCGTAGATGGTGTTCCGGACCCCCTCAACTCGAGAGAGCCGCTCGGCCACCCCGATCATAACGAGGTTGAATAACGGCGAGATGACCGAGCCCTGGGGTGTCCCGACACTGCCGAGCCTCTTCTCTTGGAGTCGCAGATCGCAGGCGCAGAGCTCGGTGGTCCGACCTGTCAGAAAGTCC
This sequence comes from Haemaphysalis longicornis, assembly GCF_048455015.1. NCBI lineage: Eukaryota > Metazoa > Arthropoda > Arachnida > Ixodida > Ixodidae > Haemaphysalis > Haemaphysalis longicornis. The sequence goes on from NW_027526203.1 coordinate 1,763,766, forward strand.
TTGATGTAGTTATAGGTTCTTGCGCCCATGTTGAGTCTGGACACCTGGGCTAGGATCGCAGAGTGCTTCACTTTGTCGAAGGCGCTCTGCAGGTCCAGCCCCATGATGGCCTTGGTGTCTTTCGTTAGTTTGTCGTCAATGATCTCATGCTTCAACAGAATCATCGCGTCTTGGGTGCCAAGGCAACGCCGAAACCCGATGATCGTGGCGGGGTACAGTCCCGACTCCTCCAAGTAGTCCTGCCACCTACACATGAGGACGTGTTCCAACAGCTTGCCCACGCAGGACGTCAGGGAGATGGGCCGGAGGTTGTCCGTGTTCCGTGGCTTGCCCGGCTTGGGGATGAGGATAGTCTTGGCAGCCTTCCACTGCTGGGGAGGTGACCCCGCCCTCCAACACTTGTTGTAGTAACCGGTGAGGTTCTTGATGGCCGCATCGCTGAGGTTCTTGAGCGCTCTGTTCGAGATGTGATCCAGGCCGGCCGCCGACTTGCTGTTCAGGTCATGCAGGGCCGCTCGCACCTCCTCGACGCTGATGTCGCGGTCGAGCTTCTCGTTGGCTTGACCCTCGTACTCGGGATGCCTGTCCGTGGGTGTGACCGGGAGGTACTTGCTGTCGATGTGTCTGATTACTTCTGGTTCCCCGTGTTCCTTGACTGCTCTGTGAATGATCTTTGCGAGGCGGTCGCGTTGATGGGATTTGGTTTTAGTCTCGTCGAGCAGATGCCGCATCAAGTTCCAGGTCTTGCCGCAATGCATCTGCCCGTCCGCAGCGCTACAGATTTCATTCCACTGTTGCGTGCACAGTACGCGACAGTGGGCTTCGATGGCGCGATTCAGCTGTGCTACCTTCTTCCTCAGCCGTCGATTCCACCGTTGTTTCTTCCACCTGTTTAAGATGGATTCTTTCGCTTCGATTAAGTGCGCCAGGCGGCTGTCTATCTTGTCGACCTGCGTGCCCGTTTCTATGATCTTGGTCGCTTCCGTGATCTCCCCCGCGATGAGGGCCGACCATTCTTCTACGTTCTCTATGTCCTCCTCCTCCGTGGGTAACAGGCTACGGAAGGCATCCCAATCAGTAAATTTGTGCTTTCTGGTGTCCTCCGAGGCGTTGACCTTCTCCGGTATGATGACCTCCACGATGTAGTGGTCGCTGCCGATCTCGGACCCCGTGTTGCGCCAGGTGATCTTGCCCTTCTCGTCATTCTTCACGAACGTGAGGTCGGGCGTCGTGTCCCTGGCCACGGAGTTTCCGATCCTCGTAGGATTCGTCGGGTCCGTGATGAGGGCGAAGCCCAGGTCTTTTGTGTCTTGAAACAGATCTCGCCCCTTGGCCAATTGCTTGCTATATCCCCATGCCGGGTGCGCCGCGTTGAAGTCCCCGCAGGCGACGAGCCTGTGGGTCCCCGCCGTGGTGCTGGCTTTGTGCAGGAGTGTCTTGAACTTTTGTTTCCTGTGCGAAGGGCTACTGTAGACGTTAAGAAGAAAGGTGCTGTTCTTGTGTTTCTTGCCCGAAACGACCTCAATGAGAGTGTATTCTATTTTACTCTTGTGCAATTCATGTTCGATGAAGGTGACTCCCTTGCGAACCAATGTATATACTCCTCTACCGCCGGTGACCTCCGGAGACTTGGTGTAAGCCCTGTAACCGGGGAGAGATACTGTGTCGGTGCGAGTCTCTTGTATCATGATTATATCATGCTTGCGTGCTACTTGTGTTATGTGGTGCTGCAAGACTGCCCTCTTGCTAGCGAAACCGTTACAGGTCCAGTGCCAGGTCACCAGACCCTTCACTGCTGCTATTGTTGCTGTTGATGGAGCGGCCATGATTGTTGCTGATTGTACTGCTGCGTTGTGATTTGTTGTATGGCGTTCGCTAGCCGCTGATCATTTTTCTGAAGTTAGCGAGGGCCCCGGCCAGGGGGTAATGCTGTGATTTAGCTTGTCGAAACGCTGGTCTAGTTTCTTTTCTAATTTAGCTTCAAGAGCATATAAGGCCTGTTGTCCAGTTGGCTGCTAGTCAGCGGTTTCTTGGGCACGTCTTTTCGGAGGGGAAGGGTTAGACTTTGAGGATTGTGAATGCTATGTTGTGGGCGGCCTTACGGTAGTCGTCGTGGGGGTGCAGCTACTTTTAAGTTGTGGGAGTTCAGCTCGAAGCTGCCTGTTCTCCGCCATTACCTGTTCTAATGTGGCTCGTATGCTATTTAGTTCAGCAGAGGTGATCTCGGGGGATGTTTGTGAGGGAAGTGCGGATGTATGTGCTCGTGAATTCCTTATGTGGGAGGCCTTAGCTGCCCAGCTCACCGGCGAGGTTGCCGGTGGGGTCCTGGTGCTGCTCTGGTCTCTTAGTTGAGCCGCCCGGCCCTTGTCGGAGCCTCCTTTCTTTGAGTGAGAGCGAGGCTGTCGCTGGGCTTGAGCATGGTTGTTGTCTAGCCTTGGTACTGTGTTTGAAGGTGTCTTGGCGCCGGACAGTCTTGGGAGGGAGGCGGAGCGATCTGGTTGCAGCCTGGCGTCCACGGCATCGCGGCTGTGCTCTCGTTCTCTTCGCCGTTGGCGTCGTTTTACAATGAACGCAGGGCGGTAACGTTTCTTGCACTGTTTGTCCCCGTTGACTTGGTCCTTTCCACATAGGGCGCACTTGACTGTGCACACATGCTCGTCAATGGGGTTCACAAGTCCGAAAAAACTGCAATAGGCTGGATCCGGCCAGGGGCAAACGTCCTTTCGATGCCCAAGCCTTCCGCATGACGAGCAGACTTCGTGCTTCCTCTTGTGAATATAACACCGATATTCCGCTCCCCGGTAGTACACAAAATAAGAAACTGTTTCACTGGAAAATGCAATAATGGCAGAGTTTGTGCGGCCCATGCGTCGTGCATGCAGGGTGGTAGGGTTTCTCGAGTAAACGACGCTCTTGACGATGTCCTCCGCCGAGTCATATGCGGGGATGTTATGGATTACTCCTTTGATCGAGTCATCGGGTGTCGTGACGTAAGCCCGCGTAAAGTAGGAGGCTTCGCCTATCTTGGGTTTCTCTATGCGCGCAAATCGCTCGGCTCTGGGAAGGAGTGGGGTGCTCACCACGACGATGTTCTGCTCGTGATTAGCCCAGAGAAGATCTTCAGTGGCTGTTTCTGGCTCCAGACCGGCAGCTAGCAAGATGCTGTCTCGCAGCGTGGCGTCACTAACTCGTGCCACGTTCAAGCCGTCCCGTGGACGGATGACGACTTTGATGTCATCCTTGGGCAGTTTGGGGCACTGGGGGCGTCGATATTTTTTGGGGTGGACTCTCTGCGTGGTAGCTTGCGATGTAGTGTTGTTCCTTACGGGTATGGAATTTGCTGGACTGGTAGTATTTTGCTGGAGGTGGTGTAGGTCTCGACCACGCGTGCGCCGGTGGCATTGAAGCCACCCAGTAGAGTCTTCATACTCCTCAGTGGTGATGACTTTGCCGTCGACTGTAGTCATCATCCGTAAAACTCCATCGACTATTTGTGGCGACGTAGAAGGAGCGCTAGCTGCAACACCGCTTGCAGCCGCTGGGCCTGCTCGCGCCACCGCCTGTTGTTCTGCCATAGCACGTGCGGCATCGCTGCCGCCTCGCCGAGGCCTAGCGAAGCTGCAGTGTAAAAGCCGTGCTTTTGGTGGTGCTGTAAAGGCCCCAAAGGGTCCTACTTGGTGCTGTTTAGCCTCCCCGGGTGCGCGAAGCAATCAGGAAGGTCATACGATGGTCGGGAAAGCGATTTTTTGTGGGGATCCGACGCTTGTCCTTGAAAACACGGAGCCGATGTGAAGATCGACCACTCCGCTCTCGAACAGCACTTGCCTCCTGGCTTAAGATGTTTCTTCGTTGCTGCAGGGTTCGCCCCTGTTGCCGCGTTTGTTTACCTGCTTGCATTTGTAATAAGTCCGCCTCGGTGCAGACGAAAGTTTAATTTGCAGAGCTTTTGCATTTTCCAAGCCTAAATTTGCATTTCGCCCAAGGAGAAAGTGGTTGCTCGGCTCACGTAGTATAAGAACGATACAAAATTTTACACGCTGAACACCCGCCGCGGTGGCTCAGTGGCTAAAGCCCGTTCTACATGGAGCGATTTCGCCTGCGAATTCGCTGATGCGGCGCCGCTCGTGCGCAAAACCACCTTTTTTCGTTGCTGCGGCAAAGCGCCAAACATTTGAAGCGGTCGAGCAAACGCCGCTCGTGCGGCGTGTGCGGCGTAGAGGGGCCGGACCTGCGGCCAATAGGAGCACAGCTCGGCACCACTTGCACGCTTGGAAACCAGATGGCGTTGCTTGTATGACCGCGACAAAAGCGCGGGCACACCAAAACGTTTGTCTTTTCGGCTGTGTGTGCGTATATTGATTAAGAATTGGCTATTCTTATATAAAACCGCAAATAAACTTATATTTACCGCAAACCAGGCAGAAACAACTTGCCAAGAAGGTAAAATAAAACCACCCTTGTGAAAATCACAACGACCTTTGCTGGTGGGAAACTTAATTCAGTCTGCAAACAAGGCGCATCTGAAATGCGAGAATCGCGGCGTTCGCACGCCCCATGTAGACGACAATTCCCGGCATTGCGAACTTCGCAAGTGCGAATGTTCGTTCCAGCGGATTCGCAGGCGAAATTCGCTCCATGTAGAACGGGCTTAAGGCGTTGCGCTGCTGAGCACGATGTCGCTGGTTCGATTCCCTGCCGCGGCGGCCACTTTTCTGGTGGAGGCGAAAAGCAAAAACGCCCGTGTGTACGAGATTTTGGGCGCACGTTAAAGATGCCCAGGTGGTCAAAATTAACCCGGAGCCCTCCACTACGGCGCGCCTCATCGCCTGCGTTGCGTCGGCGCGTTAAACCCTACAATCAATCAATCAATTTACATGCTGAACGGAACGGTGTCTGATGCTGATCTTTTAACAAAGGATGCATTAACAATGGGCGAGGTTGTTTGAGGACCATTCCTGTGGCGCTCAGCTGTAAGGTTAAAGACGTTTGCCACACCCTTGGCTTGGTTTCATGTCCACGTTTAAGAAGCAAAAGAAATGACTTGGGTCTTACTAAACCATCTAGTAGTAGGTTGAAACTGAAGATTGCCGCCGAAAGAGCAGTGCTGCTCGCCTTTGTCCATCCCTCCCTGCAACATTCTAGCTAATTCTGACTTGCCTTGCCGGCGGGCGCTTGAGTTACCGTGAAGCCGCGGAAAGCGGCTTGTGTCCGGCAGTAGAGTCAGTCGCCCCCGCGTCGTTGCGCGCAAAGCCTTGTCGCTTCCCGTCGATGAGAGGGGGGGGGGGGGGGGGGGGAGGGCGGGGGCGGCGAAAATCGGACGACGGGAGGATTGGGTGATTGAACCCGATAATATGGCAGAAGGTCGTCGGAATGCCAATACGCCGATCGTAACAGCGCACATTAATCGCTCTCAGATGTACACAGTGGGCGGCACTGTGGCACTTTCCTTGCTGATAATGCCACAATGATCTAGGACCTGCTGAAAGGCTATGTCATGGCCTTTCAGCAGATCCGAGGCCTGCTTGGGTATTGCCGGGGTAATTCTTTTTCCGTTTCATCGAGTTGCCGTTCACGACGTTCTTGTCCCAAAGTTGACTGGATCGACTGAAGCACCGGCGTTTATTCGCGGAAAACTGGCCACCTTCTACACCGACATTGTTAAACCTGAAAAGCACGGCGGAGTGCCGTGATCTCTGTAGCCATGGAAGTGGTGAGGTCAGCAATTTTGAACTCAGCAGGATTGTAACAACAGCGGTCTAAGAACATGTTGGGAAGACCCTTCTGACGTCACCAACCCACCATAGGTGTAAATATGAGCGCAGATTCGGGAATATACGTAAAGCAAAGTAAGTTGCCCAAACTCTGTTGCTTAAAAATAACATTTATTCTTCAGCTTGGATATTGGCACACAGGAGGCCGGTGATATCAGGTATGAAAATCGGTAGCGGATACCCTTTGCAAGCGTGTAATTTGATGGAGTGCCGGTGGTGCGGGCAGCTATCACTGTCGTGAACGAAACACCACGACGATCCGCAGGCAAACAATGGAAGGGCCTAAGACGAGCCCGCATTCATTTGGTATCCGAATACCTCACTCAAGCATTTTTTGCCGTCTCCGACTAGGAGGAGTGGCGGGGGGAGGGGGGGGGGGGGCATCCATGAAATGCATCTACTTGGTTCACATTGCGACGAGCGCGACTTTCGAGGTGTGTGACATGCCGGTGACATACACAACTTTTTGAGCGAGTGGGTGCTTCACATCGCAAAGACGCCAGCTGCTCTCGTCATCTTTCACCGGAGTAGGCTCTCAGCAGCCGTTCCCCGAGGGCCGTCTGCGTCATCAGCGCACAAGACTGTGATTGCAGCTCACGCTTCGTTCGAATAGCGGACTTTCTTGTAACACTGCAGGTACGATCACTGAGCTTTAACTTTCACGACTAAATAGTTAACGTATTGATAGGAGGAAGAAGAAGCGAAAATATATGTTTATAATATTTGCAGCAGAAGATGCACCGCGGCAGTACGATCGGCAAAGCTGAAACTGCCATTTCAAAAGTGGTCATCTTTCTCCTCTTATCCTAGGCTAATGTACAGTAGAATCTCGATAAACGGAATTGCCGCTTAAACGGAACAGTTGCCTGGAATTTGATTGGTTTTGTATTCAGATAACGTAAAAAAAAACTCTCGGTAATCGGAACTAAAATTTCCGCATCACCGTGTAAACGGAACCAGAAATTGAACTTCTTGTGAAATCCACTGACATGAGAATCAGATTTTTACGATGATGATGATGATTTCTATTGGTTTCCCCTTTGTATCGGGGTGATGACATGTCATCTTACCAAAAAGGACTAATATACCTATGTTTTACACTTTTGGTTCCATACTAGCGCTGCTTAGGGCAGGCACAAAAAGCTTATTAGGCACAAAGTACTTATTTTTTCTGTTACAAATGGTAGCTGTCCTAGGCAATATTCCCCTCTCTGCTTTTCGTCCACCAGCATTCTAATCTTCTTTTCGTCCCCTCGACAGCCTTGAAGTTAACTTCCTCTGTGATACCCTTAAATCCTAGGGCTTCTGAAAGCCCAATATTCCCTTCATGTAGATTTGGATGGATACCCTCACATTCTAACACGATGTGCCGCATAGTTTCTGTTTCTTTTCCCCAGACCACGCATACCCCATCATTTTGTGAATACTTCCCCACAAAACTCTTAGTTCGCAGGCAACCTGGTCTAGCCTCAAAAAGCAAAGCACTGCCCTGGGAATTATCGTAGAAATTTTCCATTCTTATGTTCACCTTCTCAGCCCTGTACAGCGCGCGTCATGCTTGTCTAGGGCAAGCGAGCGCGCGGCTTCGGAGCATGCTGGCGACATCTGCTGATAGCGGCTGGGTTAGAGATAGCTTTCCATTGCGCGTGCGTGGATCTCGGACAGGCCCTGGCCGGTCGTCGTTCAGCTTGGGCCTCTCAAATTTGCAGACGCCGCCACCCGCAACGGGCGCTTCTTTTCTGCGTGCCAGCCGTAAGCGGTGACACCGGGGATCAGTGCGTAATTTGACGCGGTGCATTATCACCCCAGAGAGTTACGTAATCGCACAACAGGTTCGACCGAAAGCCCTGCAGTGAATTCTTGTTGCGTGCTTTCCGTTTGGTACACTTGAGATTAAGAAGATTGGCGCTCGTTGCTTTAGGCGATTACGTAACTGGCTGTGATAAAACCCGTCAAACGGCGCGTCTATCTGGCCTCACCGCTCATTCCGGGCTCTGGGGAAGACAAGCGCCCCTCGTGGGTGGTGGCATCTGCAAATAAGAGTGGCCCATGCGAAATGACAACCAGCCCGACCCTGTCCGAGATCCGCGCACGCGCAATGGCAAGCTATCTCTAACCCAGCAGCTATCAGCAGATGTCGCCAGCACGCTCCGGAGCGGTGCGCTCGCTTGCCCTAGACAAGCCTGACGCGCACTGTACATCTCAAACGACATTTTAGCTTCCATTTTTTCCCTCCATTTATTCGTTTCAATCGGCCTTGCCTCTTTTTTGGTTACCTTGGCTGTTTTGGATTCCCCACTGTTCTTTTCGTACTTCATCGTTAGCCTTCTAGTCTTCCGTAACCACTGCGTGTCCGATCCGGCTGTTTCGTTCTTGTTTTATGCAGAAATGCATTATAGTGGGGGGTTGTCGTGCGTCCCTTGGCCGGCGTCCGCAGCGCGTCTGATGATGATTGTGGCATGATGCCCCTATTAGGGATTGGCCAACCAAACAATCCATCACGAGATAGCTTCGCGTTCAACCACCATCGTCATCTTCCCGTAGGGGAACCGCTGAAGAAGAAGACGGAGAAGAAGACAAAGCTGCGAAGAGAAGGGCTGCGTGAGTTTTGGCTACCGTTATCCTCCTCGGCCGGCGAATCTTCCCGATCTGAACCCGGTCGAAGAGCGGCTCATCGCGCCTCGACTCCCCTTCATGAGCATCACGCGGCTGACTCGAGGCAACGGGCAGTTTGAAATCAAGGGACAGGCGGCGAACGTGCCCATCGACGTATCGAAGGTTTTGCGGTGCCTTCCTCGCATGGTACCCGAGGACGTTGCGTTCGACGTTCACATCAAGCGGAGGCTGATGAGTCCGGCAACGTACAAGCGCGGGTTGGTGAAGCGCGGCAACATCCTGGCTTGGCTCAAGCACCTGGAACACACCCCGCTGTATCGCACCATCAACGTTCGGGTCGATTGGAGTCGGCTCGATCACTTCGATGACGGCGGCGAACGAGAGGAACCGCAGGAAGACGACGTCGATGATGCTGACGGTGAGTTCGAAACGATTCCCGACGACTTTGACATGAACGATCCCTGCAGTTGGCGGTTGCGCTCAACGCGGTCTCGAAGACGCTTCTCTATAACGAAGCGGAAATGACGGGTGTCGGAAAAGAAAAAAATAAACGATTACGCTCACACTCTCGCCTCTCTCTTCGCCATTAATCGCATCACACTCATCGGTGCACCCAATGCATTTCTGCATCCTCACAATCCCCCTCGGGGAGGTGCGGGGGAATTTTTTTTCTTCCTCCGTGCTTTTTTAGCCTTGTTGGCCTCGTAAGCCTCGTCTCGTAAGTGGTTAGCCGTGTTAGCGCAACGAATGCAACATCGCAGTTCTCGTTCCAGTCGTTCGGTCTCGATTCTAGACGCCGAGGCTACAGGGCTCACCTCCTGTCGCCTCGTTCGTGCCATCGTTGTGCTATTCGTCCTTCATTACCAAGTTGCCGTCTTCTAAATTAAGCACTCGCGAAGTTGAGGCCTCTAGCCTCCGTGAAGGTGCAGTTGCAAGGACTCAAACAAAAATAATTGACGCATTTTGTAGTGCACAGCGACTCATTGTTGCCAAATCAACTTTGTGAATGCTGTGCCTACGCTTCTTGTAGTTTTCTTGCTTTCTGAAAACTATCAGCTACAGTTACTTTCTAGTGGTTAGAGTTCCATGAAATGCCCTTAGAAGTGTGTACGCACATACATTTGCACCTTAGAACATCTCTCTCAGTAAACGGAACTCCTGTTAAACGGAACTAATTTTTCTGGTCCCTTGAAGTCCCGTTTATCGAGAGTCTACTGTATATTGTCCTCTTTTTGGACATTGACCCTACAACCTGTTGCACAACTTCCTGGCGGAGCAAGGGCCGTCTCGGAGTTGGCTATGAAGGCGGAGGGTGCTATGAGTGATACGGCTTAAGTCATGTAACGTGCACGATGTCAGCGCGTGCAGGACGACCTGAGGTGGCTGGAGGAACAGGGGAAATCTCGTATGTCACATCAGTCACTTCACGCAGTATATGGTAGGAACCAGAGTACCGGCTACGACATGATAAAATGCGGAAAAGACGGGGACACGGGAAGAGACAGTTACGTGGGACGAGCGCTAGTCCCATGTAACTGTCTCTTGTTCCGTGTAACTGTCTCTTCTTGTGTCCCCGTCTTGTCGCGCCTTTTACTATGTCGAAGGCGTATCCCCAAATAGCCCAAATGTCTCCGTTGAAGAGTATCAGGCCGGAGTTTTTCGCACAGGCCCATACGGCGGGACGGGGTCCAAAGGAGCACCAGCGACCCCGGAGCGATGCGCACTGGGCGGTGCCGGTGGTCACATGCGCATTTTTGCCACGACTACAATGCAGAGAGACGGGCACGTCCAATCTGGCCAGCCAGATCAGCCCGCGCTATCGCGTCTCGCGCGTACTCTAAAGTACCCTGAAGAGATGGCACAGACGGGTCCAGGGTGTCGAGCGGCAGTGTAGGCTCGCGGCAGTAAAGAAGGTGAAAAAGGAGAATAGCCAGCCGTGTCGTGTCGAGAAGAATTGTAGGCAAAGGTGACATATGGCAGAACAACATCCCAGTTGCCATAATCCCCGTATACGTAGAAGGACAACATATCAGTCAGGGTACGGTTAAGACGCTCGGTGAGTCTGTTCGTCTGTCACAAACTGCAGGCCAGGCCCTCCATTTTTTTTATATTCGGACGGCCGACATGACGGCCTCCCGGACGGAGTCGGCCATTTTGTGCCTCGCTGAGGAATTCGGGGTCCCCCCTTCGGCTTTGTGCTCACCTCCTTTGTTTCGCCCTGCCTGCTACAAGGACAATGCGAGCTGCCGCATTCCAGCGTGCAGGTGCGTAGGATGACGTCACGATCGCTAGCTCGGACGCGCGCGGACGATCGAGGCGAGTTGCCGAGGGCCCCGAGAGGGGAAAGAGGAACAATGGGAAGACGTCAGAGCAGGACTTCAGCGGTGGGCGAAGGTTATTTAAGGGAGCGCACGAGGTCGCTTGTGGCAGTCGGCTGGAGATTCGTGAACGTGAACGCGGGGAAGGGTCCCGGGGGTGACGTGCTTTAGCAGAAGCACATCCGTAGGCTCGCGACGGACCGGTCCACGCCTCGGCTCAGCGCTCGCTCGAGTTCGCCCGTCGCCTCGAGTCCCATGGCCGACCAGTCCCATGGCCGACCCCGGACCCCCAAAACACGTGAGCTGCTGCCCGGTGAGGTCGTCTCCACCTCGTCGTGACTTTCTGTCGGTGAACCGGCGTGTTCTCCTTGCCTCGTAGAGATTTTCTTTTACCGCACCCCTCCCGCCGTAGTTTGTCTGTTGCCTCGGATTAAGATATCCGCATCCTTCGGGTTTTTGTTTTCTAGCGCCACTCGTAGCGAACGAGCTGAGAGTTGGTTCTTTGTGTGTTGGGTGTCGTAATTGCTGTTATCAAGGGTAACGATGTTTGAGGGCATTTCACGTGTCGGGTACAGCTTGCAGAGCTGTTAGATGTTTCTTATAGTGAGTGCTGTTGTCGGGAGTTAACGATGTTTGTCCCATAGTGTTTCGCGTGTTGCTAGTATTTTTTTGTGTAGTTGCGTTATTGAGATGTAACAAGTGTTTGCCTCTAGAGTGTTTCGCGTGTCGCGTACAGCTGTCTGAGTTAGCGCACGTGCGCTTAGCGTACGGTCGATTACTGCCTGCGCGCACAAGGCCAATGGCAGTGTGAAGGTTTCTTTTATGCAGAAATGCATTATAGTCGGGGGTTGTCGTGCGTCCCTTGGCCGGCGTCCGCAGCGCGTCTGATGATGATTGTGGAATGATGCCCCTAGGGATCGGCCAACCAAACAATCCATCACGAGATAGCTTCGCGTTCAACCACCATCGTCATCTTCCCGTAGGGGAACCACTGAAGAAGAAGAAGGAGAAGAAGACAAAGCTGCGAAAAGGAGGGCTGCGTGAGTTTTGGCTACCGTTATCCTCCTCGGCCGGCGCATCTTCCCGATCTGAACCCGGTCGAAGAGCGGCTCATCGCGCCTCGACTCCCCTTCATGAGCATCAGGCGGCTGACTCGAGGCAACGGGCAGTTTGGAATCAAGGGACAGGTGTTGAACGTGCCCATCGACGTATCGAAGGTTGTGCCGTGCCTGCCTCGCATGGTACCCGAGGACGTTGCGTTCGACGTTCACATCAAGCGGAGGCTGGTGAGTCCGGCAACGTACAAGCGCGGGTTGGTGAAGCGCGGCAACATTCTGGCTTGGCTTAAGCACCTGGAACACACCCCGCTGTATCGCGCCATCAACGTTCGGGTCGATTGGAGTCGGCTCGATCACTTCGATGACGGCGGCGAACGAGAGGAACCGCAGGAAGACGACGTCGATGATGCTGACGGTGAGTTCGAAACGATTCCCGACGACTTTGACGTGAACGATCCACTGCAGTTGGCGGTTGCGCTCAACGCGGTCTCGAAGACGCTTCTCTATAACGAAGCGGAAATGACGGGTGTCGGAAAAGAAAAAAATAAATGATTACGCTCACACTCTCGCCTCTCTCTTCGCCATTAATCGCATCACACTCATCGGTGCACCCAATGCATTTCTGCATCCTCACAATCCCCCTCGGGGAGGTGCGGGGGAATTTTTTTTCTTGTGTCGGGCGTTGCCCTGTAGTCTTTTTGTTTGTACAGTAAACCTATATAGTTTAAAACGTAGCCGAGCATCTCCGTTGTGATTTCATTCACCCCAGCAATCTTGGCACACGTGAAAACTCACGGGCCAACCACCCTGTTAAAATATAAATAACTGTTGTCTCGCGCCCTTCTTTGGTGTTTGCAAGCGGACGCAATTATCCGGGAGAGGAGTTTGTGACATCGTCTGAGGATGATTTGCTGTTGTCAGCTTATGGCGTGTTGAACAGAGCGAAGAATATCGGCGACGGCTTTGGATAAGAATGTGCGTCCCCCCCCCCCACCCCCTGTTAACAGTTGTTGAGAGGCACCATGAAATCCGAACAGAGGCCAACAAAGCTTCGGATGTCTCTCGTTGTGCGCGGCACTGGCGAGCTCTTCACAGCGACGATTTCATCGTGATCTGGCTGCACTCCCCGCGCGTCGACTGGGTGACCCAAGATAGTGATTTTGAGATGAGCGTAATAGCACTTGATGGAGTTAAGCTGACGGCCCGCACGTCAAAAAACTGCCACAATGTCGTTAAGATTGCCAAGATGGTCCCGAAAAGAACACAGAGAAGTCGTTCACTTGAATCCCTGAAGCAAGGCATCCATCATGCGCTCGGAGGTCGCTAGCGCATTACACACACCAAAACGCATGACTTTAAACTGGTAGAGACCGTTGCCTGTTATAAAAGCTGTTTTTTCCAGGTCCAACTCGCCGACGGGAATTAGCCAGCGACCGAAGAGAAGGTCGATTGAGGAAAAAATGTTTGGCGCCGTGCAGACAATCCAGTACGGCATCGATACTGGGAAGGGGTAGACGTCCTTCTTAGTGACGGCGTTCAGGTGGCGGTAATCTACACAGAAGCACCATAACCCGTTCTTTTTTACGAAAACGACAGGGGAGGCCCACGGGCTGGAGAATGGTTCGATAATGTCCTTCGCTAGCATCTTAGTGACCTCCTCCTGGGTAACCTGCCACTCAGCATGGAACACTCTCTACAACCTGCGGCGAATCGCACTGGCGTTACCGGTGTCGATGCGGTGCTTTATACGTCATGGACCCATGCGACAATTGTCTAGGTCAAAATATCTTCGTAGAACGCCAGGAGGGCGTGAAGTTGGTGCGTCTTAGTCGGAGGCAAACCTGGAGGCACATCGCAGCGATGCTCCAATGTGCTGACGGGCTGCCGTATAGGCGGGTGGTCAAGAACCAGCTTGTCGTCCAAAGACAACGTAGACATCTCGTGGTTAGCTATAGGTGACGTTAAACCCAAAGCAATCCCGCTGGGGATGAATTGGGGGCACAAGCCAAAATTCAGACTACGCATCGATGTTTGATTTGGGCGGATTGACACGACGGTGTGACGAAGTGTTGTATTGAGCTCTAGCAAAAGGAAAGTTGTGGGCGAAACGACGTAGTCTCCATTAGGTACCGGGGCGCTAGTAAATAGTGGGACGTACGTGGCGACTCTAGGCGGCAAACGGGAATTGTCGATGGAGAATAAACGTGTGAGCGATCTGTCACCATTACACAGAACAAATGGCAGGTCGAGATGAACGTCGCCGGTAGAGCAGTCAGTAAGGGCATGGTGCTCCGCGAGAAAGTCAGCGCCGAGGATTATATCTTGAGCGCAGTGCTCGAGTACTGTAAGCACAATTGTATGCAGGTCACCGATCGAAATACGTGCAGTGCACAAACCAGCAACGCCTGAAATATCACCACCAGCGAAGCGGTCGGCCGTCGTGACAGGTGCCGAAACTTTCCGCAGACGACAGCGAAGGTCGGAACTACTCCTAGATACTTGAACCCCGGTATCAATTAATGCGCGTACAAGAACGACGGCCACTTCAAAATTGAGTAAATTTTGCTTCATAGTGAACTTGAACAGAGGATTTTGAGCTCGGGTCGGGAATGCAGCACCACCTCTTTGAGGTGTATCGCAATCTTACCCTCTTCTTCGGAATCTTGGTAATGATGATGGATGACAAGATGCGAAAATATGGCGTGATGATGATACGCGATGGCGCACGGCACTGGCGCTGTTGGAGAATGCCCTGTTGTCTTCGTTACAATTTTCCCCCTTTGAAGAAGACGCCATCCTGGCGAATCAATGAGCAGACTAAACCAAAGGCTCGTGATAGGGTTTCAAACACTGCACGTGAACAGTCTCACGGCCACGGCGGCGAAGATCCGTAGAAAGGATCATAGGCTCAAAGATGTAGTTGACCGGTGACGTACGCTCCAGGACGCTGCAGGGGCAATGATACTTGGCGAGAAGCTTGGTAGATAATCCTTGGGTAATCGAAGAAATCCAAAGCCAACCCATCGACCCCGGCGAATAAGTCAGTGCTATAGCTATGTCGCCATGGCGAGATTTTTGCCGCCACTGGTCTTTAGCAGTGAAAGTCCTTGGGGGTTGTCGGCACTCTTCCGCATGTTTGGCGGCATGAAATGAAAGGGTGCACTCCAAGACATCCGGTCGATAAGAAAGGACAATGCCAAGAGTGCATGATGGTTCTCGTCCGTAGAGTAGGTAGAAGAGAGAGAAGCCCGTGATGGTCCGTATGGCCGTATTATATGCGTAAGTCAAGTAGGGGAGTGCAAGGTCCTAGTTTTCGTGATCTTCGGAAGTGTGCATCGACGGCATGTCCTGAAAACTGTTGGGACAGGCTGATCGACAGGAGCAAGAGAATAGGTTCCATTTCACGGCGAATGATCTTGGTCAGATTTTCCTACGCCGATTACGACGCGTAGGGGTGGCGTGGTCCGGCGGGTGGGAGGAGGTCCTCAAAGGAGAGGATGTGGCTGCCGTGTCGGGAAGCCTCGTGAAGTGTTGGGAAATGCGCCGGCTTTTAGCTTGTTCGAAGCGTCGGCATTCTGTGATGTCATCGACGCTGAAGCGGTATTTAAACACTAGGAGATTGAAGAAATCGTCAGCTATCCCCTTTAGCACATGGGCGACCTTTTCAATTACCGGCATCTTGGAGGCAACCTTGTGGCAAAGTGCGAATACGTCCTAAATGTACAATTATTCGAAAGTTTGTTTTTGGCAGCCAACTTACGATCAACGGACTTCACAGACACAGCACGTTTGCTCTATACAGCTGTTGCAACTGGAGATGGTGGCTTCATTAGTGTCAAATCAGATCTTGGGGGTATCTTTAAGGTATGAGTAGACATTTGCAAGCATGAGCGTTGCGTCCTATTGATTGCGGTTGCTTACACGCTCGTACATTTGCGGCCAGTCCTCGACGTCGACGTCAACGGTGCCGCAGAATATTCCCGGATCACGAGGATGAGTGAGGACGATGACCGGAGGATTGGCCATGGCCGCTGTAATTCGCGGATAGTAGGTTAGAGGCATGGAAAGGTCACCGAGAGATACTTGGTGGCCGCTCTTAAGCTCTGTTGTCGCCGCTGTCATCGTTACAGCACCTCTACCACGAGATGATACGTGGCAGAAGACGCGGAAAGATATATTTACAATATTTACAGCAGAAGATGCATCGCGACTGTACACATCTCCACAGCTGAAATCGCCATTCCAAAAGTCTAATTCTATCTCCCCTTTCTTAGGCTCATGCGGATTGCCCTCTTTGCGGGCATTGACCATACAACCCATTGCAATATATCGCATGCTTTTATCCTTCTCGTTCGCATGCCTTTCCTTTCCTCCTCTTCATGTTCCAGTTTCTCTCTTTCATCGGCAGGATTGGCAACTATAAGCTCGCTGGTTGCAATTCATGCCTTTCTTCCGTTCGAAACTGTGCCACCTTTTCCTGCTTGTACTCAAACAAACATCTCCAAAAACGTAGCAAAGCAGTATGTTGGTCTAGAAGAATCGAAATGCTTAAAAACTACTGAAATATGTGCACAGATAGCGGTACACGGCAAGCCGCCCGACAGGTGAATAAAGAACGCCATATCGTGTAACTATGTATCTGGTGTATTTCAGTTGGGCGCTCTTTAATATTTTAGCTTTGCTGTAAACATTTATTTTACTGCGTCAGATCGCACAAGAACTCACCGTGGTCACGCGCGGTCACACTCTAGGAAACTACAATACCACCTTTATCCTGCAGGGCAAGCACCAGGAAACACGAAGCGAAACGCTTTGTCGTCTACAGCGTGGCGTAAAATGCGTAGACAATGACTCCCTAAAATTTCTAGAGCTGGTGACAGTTGTCGCATCGTATTGGCCAGTCCCTTTGGCTACTCTGGTACCATGTGTGGTCGGCGTCTGCGGCTGCGAGAAAGTGATCGTGTTGCTGGCGTCACCATCAATAACGGATATGACCCTAAATCTACTCCAGTAGATCTTTGTGAATGCAAAGACGAGAGGTATACTATCACCATTCTCTTGGAAAAAGTACTGGCACTGATTGCTGCGATAAGCTCCTCGCATAAGGTCTAGCAAGCAGATACGTGAAACTCACGCTGCATGCATTTGCGGTTCATAACGCCAAGGGAATCATCACAATCGGCACCTTCAATATAGACGTCTCCAAGACTAATTATTTTGATGACCAACGTATGCGAGAGCCTGCATATGGTTTTCAAAGTAACTGAACTCGCTGCAGGACCCCACTGCATCTCTTAATGGTGAACCCACTTCCCCACAAGGACCCCAATACATGAAATACTTACGTTGATTCGGTCTTTGCTACTTACAATCACCAAGGATGATATTGAATATAACCTCCACTTGGTAACCACTTCGCAGCCTGCCAAGTAACACTGTCCGTTAACGAATAATGCATTTGAGAAAATATTGTCACGAAAAGACGAAAAAGGCAGTGGACCATAGCACTTTGGGTCCTCGCTCCAACGAAGAAGCTGAGTGCGGGCGTAGCCTTGGCGTGCTTTCTCACTTCCAGACCGCCTTGTAAATAATGTAAATGCAGTGGAACTCCGCTTATGTGTCCCCGGGTATTTGCAACAGCCCGAGTTTTGCGACGACACACAAGTACAGTCCTGCCGAAGTCCCCGTGTAAACAATGCATTAAAAACCTCGGTTACCCGACGCGATATCATGCCTGACCCCCGTTATCTGACGACCCAAGCAAAGCGCGTGACCGATCGGCGGACAAAATGAAAGTGCCGCGGGCCTGTTCCGCTGACCTTGAGCAATTTCAATCGGTTCTCTCCTTCGTCTCATCCAACGCCGCTTGTATTAACACAGGCGGCGTTGTCTCATATTTCGTCTCTCTCCCCTCCAGCAGCAGCACGCTCTTCTGCTGGAGGGAAGATAAACGCTTTCCCTTCCTCCCCGCTGCGTCGCTTCTTGTCGTGTTGCGCTACTGTCACGGGGGAGTGTGCAGGCGTTCATTTCTTCCACTGTGCAGTAAATAGCCAACGTGGTTACGCTAAGAGGCGCGAGTGCGATGATTCGCACTAGATGTCGGGAATCGGGGCAGTGGACTGCGGTAAAATGTTTGTTTTAATACAGCGTGATTGTTACCTGCACTGCCGTATTCTTTTTTGCATGTACTTTTTTTAATGATTTGGGTTTCCGAGCCCTGCCAGTTATTAGTCTGCAGTAGGCGTGTGCGAATATTTGAAACTTAGAATATTCGATTCGAATTTTTTGGTATTCGATTCCATTCGAACGACACTTTTATTGTTGGAAATATTCGAACCACCCAAAACTAAAAAAAATAAATTCAGAGCGTGTCTCAGCAGCAAAGTCGCGAAGCATATACACGGCGAACGGTACGTGCTTTCGCAGACTGTATCGGTGTTTAATCTTAGTTACAGTGGACTCTAGATGATACGATTCTGGGGGTGCGAATTTCGGGATGATACGAATTTCCGAAAAGTCCCGGCGAAATTGCATTGTTTGCAATGGGAAAAATTTCGGCTGTTACGAATGGACCTGCGCGGCCCGGCGGAAGATACGAACGAGCCGGCGAGCACCCGACTGCCAAACGAGCAAGTGACGGCTCTCGCTCCCCTGTTTGTCACTCTTTCTCCAGAAACGGCCGGGCTGATGTTTTCTGATCGCGAAAACGCTCTGCGCATGCCCAACGCGCGCTGACACCGCCGCAAAACCACCCCCACGCTGCGCGCGGCGCGGCCGGCGGCGTCAACATGGCGTCGGCTCCAGCCGCGATGTGGCGCGGGCGCTCGAGCAACTGCTTCTAACCGCTCTTTAAAATGCCGCTCAAGGGAGACACAAAGTTGCTTGTATGGTAAAGGAGCTGATAATGCATGCGAAACCGGTACTATAAAACATCATCCGCGCCGCGAGTGAAAGCACCCATAAAATATTTGCCGGGGTGCTAAGCCTAACCATCTCCGGCGGAGCCAAGCCGGCTGTCTCGATCTCATCGCAAGTAGTCAGGCTCCTCCATTCTGCCGCGCGCGTCATGCGTCATTTTCTGACAGAGGTAGGCGCTACCGCGGGCGCGAAATCGTCGATGCGGGCGTGAAAATACAGCGCTCGCAGAGACGAGGCGAGCGAATCACGTGCAAAAACGCACAATGCGGTTCACGCTTGACTGTTGCGGCGTGTAGCGGCGTGTAGCGAGTGTTGGGCACAGCGAGTGAGGAGACGAGCGCGAAGCTTTACGTGCTCCAGAAAGGACTGCTTTGCGACATGGAGGTTAAAAAAGCAGAAAAAATCACGAATTTCTTCACGCAAAAGTAAGAAAAAAAAAGTAAACGGAAACTTTTTTCAGCGCTCAATTTTTTGGTCTGTGTTGGTTCATACGAATTTCGGATGATACGAATATTTTTCGCGGTCCCGCGAGATTAGTATCATCGAGATTTTACTGTATCAGCGCGCGGCAATGTGCACGGGCTCGGGCATGCCAGCCACTATACTCGGTTACAACTCAAGAACGGCACCACCTCATGTAGTGTATCACTCCGCCAAAGCGCCGGACCCGTGACTTCAGTGCGCGCGCGTTTTGAAAGGGGTTTGTTATGAATGCGTGATATCGTCTGCCTTGTCTCACGCAGTTTGTTTGTCATAACTGGAGTCGTTTATAAGCATTTAAGTCCAAAAAATCCTGGGAACGGCTCACGCCATGTTCAAAATATTCTCAGTAACGCCCTACTTGCGCCGCGCGGAGAGACATCCGGCTACGGTGATAAGGCACAGCGGCAACTTCCGGTGCCGTTCTTAAAGGGGCACTGACACAAAATTTTGAAGGCGAGATAACGTCGGAGATAGATTGGTGGGAACACATATACATCATCTGCAAAATATCAGCGGCGAATACAGCCTAGAACATATTCAAAATCAATTTTGAAGTGTGCGAAACGCAACCGAGCAGCCAGCAGAGGACCACGCGCAATTGTAAATAAACAACATCCAAACACGTCACGAGTTTGTGTTTGCCGCTTCCGCACTACCGGCGTTTTACGCGGGCTCGCCCGGCTCGCCGCTCCAATCGGAGGGCCGTAGGGCGGAGCTTCTGCTCTCGAGAACGAACGACCCGATCGTTGGCGGCGGAGGCGCCGTGATTTCGTCAGCTAATCGGGCAGCTGGCCGCGACCAAAGTTCTACAGCGATTCCAGGCACTCTGTTTGTATTACTGTTTATTACCATTGGATACGACAACGCGCCGGAGGCACGAAAAGCCCACTGAGCTAGCCGCACGGTCGCTGTGCAGGCGGCGGCCACGGCCGCGAAGTGGCCCAGGCCGGCGCAGGTAGCTCGAGTGATAGCTTGTTACCGCTGCACGAAATTGTCCCCAAGTCCCGACCATAGTGGCTTAAATGAGAAAGGAGTTAATGATGCGATGGCGGGTTGCATTAAAAATTGTCATCTGCACCGCTTACGAGAGCGGCACTCGAATATCCGCCGCAGTGCTGAGCCGAACACATCTGTAGGCGGACCTGTAGGCAGACCGGCCGGCTGCTCCCAGCGCGCGTCTTGCCACCCACCGCCTCGAGCGTCGCGCGTCGTTCTTTA
The DNA here is from genome assembly GCF_048455015.1 of Haemaphysalis longicornis. Taxonomy (NCBI): domain Eukaryota; kingdom Metazoa; phylum Arthropoda; class Arachnida; order Ixodida; family Ixodidae; genus Haemaphysalis; species Haemaphysalis longicornis. The sequence continues at coordinate 1,784,148 of NW_027526203.1, forward strand.
GCCGCGGTAGCATTTGCACTCGCAGCGCCTGCGTCACATCCACGGTCGCTTTTTAATTAAGCGCCTCACGAGATCAGTACGTGGGGGCATTCGCAGAAACTGCCGTCGATGCGGATTCGACAGTGCTACGGCGGCTCTGCTCTGTGATATCCCTCCGACGGTCACGTGGTCAGCTTTGTTCACACAAAATCCACAAAATCCATCGTTTCGCGGCACTCGCTGAAACCGAAACTGCGACTGGCCGCATTTAAAATCCCTCTAATTAAACAACCGTCGCACGCTGAAGCAAATGAGGTTTCTACAGGTTATAAGTAGGTCACTAGCTACTTATCGCAACGAAAAAAACAAGATGCTAAATTTTTGTGTCAGTGTCCCTTTAAGTTGTCACCGAGTATAGTGTCTCAAGTGAGCGACTGTTTTCGGTATCTGGTGGAGTCGTGACGAGCAGGAGGTTGTCACTGCTCCCCGAACATGTCGAGCAGTTAACCTTTCTCCATGTTAATACTTAAGTGAGTGCAGACCTTAACCTGTTGAGTGCAATGGTATCGTGTAATTCCTAATTTTACTTTGTGTGATTTGTTGTGCAACAAAGTTGCAGTTTTTGTGTCTCTAGATGGTGAAAACTTTAATTTTACAAAAAACAATGAGTATTCGTATTCGAAAAATATTCGAAAAATATTCGATTCGTTCCAACTTTGTTTTTATTATTCGAATTCTCTCCGAAATTAAAAAAAAATTGATATTCGCACACCCCTAGTCTGCAGTTTACAGTGAATTTTTTTTGCAAATCTGTCACGCGAAAATGTATAGGCGTAATTGTTTCTGTTCGGATTCTTCGACGCCCGCATTTTACGGCGCTTTTTCACGGTCCCGAAAAAGTGATATAATCGCGGTTCCACTGTGTATAGTTCGCTTCTTCTAAGGTTTATGTCCTTTCTTCTGCCGTTACGTAACTGTATCTAGATACTTTTTACCGCATGTGGCGCGGCCGAAGCTCCATTTTCGCTTAGGCGCTTGGGAGGTGTGCGTAGCATTTAACCTATACCGAATGTTCGCGCCACTGTGGCTGCAAATGGCGTCATCCACATTTTTGTGGGACATTGCAAGGCTTTCCTGCACGTCCTAATCACCTATTATTCAGTTTTCTGCTAGAAGACGTGGCGCTACGTACAAATTCACACGGTAGGGTCAATGTGATTCCGATTGCGTGAAATATTTGTTTTGAATTGAAGTTGAAATCATCCGCCCTCTCTTACTGCATCCAGCGCCACCCCCCCCTCATTTTCCCACTCCGTCCATTGTCCTGCTATACTGTCCTTCTGTCAACTTTCGCCGAGGCCTCACATGAACAGTAACGGCGATTTTTGAGAAATATCACTGTTGATGCTACCGCAGTAAAAAAACCCATCTCCCCGCGAGGGGGACTCGAGTAAATGCGTCGCATAGGGGGTGGGTGTATTGCGTTAACGTTTAGTGTTTGGGGAGTTGGTGGTAGTGAATGCGTTGTATCAGCAGCTTCTTGACGTAGTTTGATTGAGTCAAGGATTTAAGGCGCGTTCGTAGCCCTTCATTCTGTGTCGGTTTTGTGGCGCAGTGGGAAGAGCACCATGTACCTCGCGTTCCGCCCACAGGTAGTGAATGCGTTGTATCAGCAGCTTCTTGACGTAGTTTGAATGAGTCAAGGATATAAGGCGCGTTCGTAGCCTTCCATTCTGTGTCGGCTTTGTGGCGCAGTGGGTAGAGCACCATGTACCTTGCGTTCCACCCGCAGGGTCGTGGGATCGAAACCAGGCGCCGGTAAGTATTATTTTTTTATATAGTGTAGGGGGAGGGGTGCGGACCTGTTGTTGAGAGCGAGGAAGGTAGCGTGATGCGGGAGAGGAGGAGTGGGGGAGAGGGCGCACCTGGAACGGCTGTTGCGGACGCCGAGGCACGCCAACGCCGACAACGCCGGGTGACATCGTGAGTTAAATAAATGCTCTGCATTAAAAAAAAATGAGCTCATCATTTCGGCCCTGGGAGAGAGAATGAGCAGCGAAGCGTTTCAGCACACGACATATAGCGACGCAATCATGTGCAGCTTTCCCTGCTCATGGCAGTCCTTTCAACAGTGATTACTCTGCAGTTTTTTAGCGAAATGAAAAGTTCTTTTGCACAGCTAATATTTGGGGTGAATACTTACTTTGTGCACAGTTTCAAGTCGCGCACGTTGCGCGACTGGGTTCTTGAGCCATGGGAACTATCCCATAGAAATGCATGGGGAGTTAGATTTGACAGCGAATTACACAAACAAATAGTCAGAAGGCTGAAATGTTCTTTTAGCGTTTTAATCTTCACGTTGGCTTGTAGCTTTATGCCAAATATCATTTTCCTACAGTGGTTTTGCTAGGTTCCCGAGAGGTTGTAATTTTGAGCGAGAAAGCTGGGTATGATGTAGGCGAAAGGTACAAGGAAATTGTACTTCTCTTGAGCGTCGACGGCAGTCATCCCTAAAAAAGACTTACATACACGCACACACTTTTATTTTGATTCTACTAATCCTGAAAATGGTGCTTATATATGATAACAAATTCACTTCAAATGCATATCCAGGTGATAAAACGTACCACACTGAGGTCCAAATCATATTTTGAACGGCGTAGAACTTCGGGGGTGACCACGTTCTAGTCACACGGCCCCCGTACGGTGACGCTCGTCTTCCAACGCCGTCCGCTTGGTCGCCTTATCAGGCGCACACTACTTCACGCACTCCGTGATACATTCACAGAGACACATAGCTCCGACGCGAGCGTAGATACACGTTTGATTTGGCGATATGCGTTTGCCTTGGCGATAAGCTTGGTCTTTGCAAGCTGGCTTTCCAGCACTGTGTTTTTTCGTGCGCGCGAGGGCGCCTTAAGGTCACAGATCCTAGCCCTAAAGTGTCGCCTAAACAAGGAATTTCCTAGGAACTATCGACTGCAATGTTTGCGAAGAAGTTGCGCGGTTGGGGAAAGAAAACTGGTCCTATAAGTGAATTAATGGCAACAAAAGTGCAAGCGCGACAACAACGAATAGCGGACAGCCTGCACCATCGCCGAAGCAGGAGGCACAGACGACGCGCTTGTGTTTGCTTTCTGGGGGCTGTCTAGCAGTACATCGGGGTGATGACGTTCAACTATACTGCTGCTGTGTATACAAGAACTTAATCACAGCAGTTACTTGATATAGGAGTTGCGAAACTCCCCATAGGTCCCATGTATCAAAACGTGGCCCTACGATTGGTCCACTGCTTTGGATCTTGTTTTACAGTGGCGCCATCTTTTGGTGACAAAATAAACTATACAACTTGCTTCGCCGCTCGAGGACCTGGGCGAAAAATGGTGTTTGAGTGCTTACGTAAATTTGTTATGCCAAAAGAGCCTAATGTGTTGAACTATGAAAGTGTTTTATATACATACGGAGCAAAAGTAGTAAAAAGAAATGCGACCATGGGGTCAACCATCGCTTACGTACTGTCGTCAGTTGCGCGTCCTCTTCGCTCTTGCGACGGCAAAAAAATAATTAAGCCGCTTCGACGGCTTTATGCAAGCTGAAAATGATTATTTGGAGCCTCGTGATCGGCTACTCGCTTAGTTTTGGCAGACAATGAGCTGTAGGCCAACCGATAACTCCGAATTTGGTACTTCAGTTCGGACCCGTTCGGACGTATACGTTGTGCCGGAGTGCCCGCACAAGCAACAAATGAACGAGGCAGATGCGCGGACGCAGACACAATCGCCACCTAAAAACCGGGGTTAAGATAGCAATCAATAACTTATTAAAGCACAAAAATAAAGAATTATGCACTTTAAACCAAAATTTAAGGTTAGATTATCAGTTTGAATAATTAGTTTTTTTTTTTGGATAGTGCATGTGGCGGCCGAAGTGGCGCCACGGTACGCACGATCCAAAGCAGGGGGGGGGGGGGGGGGGGATGGGGGGTCCAGGTGCGGGCCGTTTTTTGAGGAGGAGTTTCGCAACTGCCTACATCGAAGAGCTCTGAATCACAGTACGTTAAACCAAACTACCGGACGGTAATTAGGGCTGTTGTCTCCCTATACATACTGTTCGAACGAAGCCTTGGAGGTGCCAAACTCAAACTGCGCACGAGGTGCATGCATGGAAGGATGGCTTTCCTTTTTAACTTTAAACCCAATTAAATTTATCTAAAATTACAAAACCCACAGATTTTCTCGGTGTGTGTGCGTGTGTGCGTGTATGCGTGTGTGTGTGTGTGTGTGTGTGTGTGTGTGTGCGTGTGTGTGTGTGTGTGTGCGTGTGTGTGTGTGTGCGTGCGTGTGTGCGTGTGCGTGCGTGCGACTATGTCTTTCTGTGTGTTCGTGTGCCTGCGTGCCTGTGTGTGTGAGTGTGTGCACGCGTTGTATTTTTGTATTGATTGCAGGGAAAAATAGCCTCGGGTGGCCTGTAGCCCGAACTGTTTTGTAATCAACGGCCTCGAAGAACAAGCGGTGTTATATGCAAATTATTACCCGAGGTACTAAAGCTGCGTGGTATCAGGTGGTATGCAGACAATTTTTCGTAGTGACGTTAAACAAAGCCCAAACTAGTTATCAGTAAAAGTATAAAATCAGACACGGAATTTTCAAGGTATAAGGATTACGGACGAACCCACCCATGACCTTTCGTGTTTTCAAACATTTGTGAAAATAACGTAATCGGAGAAAGGGCTCCCGAGTTGTAGTTTTTTTTCGTTTTCTCGTTGAGGAACTCCATCGAAAGTAAATAACAATGGTAGCTGGACAGGAAAACAGGCGCGGGCGCGAGCTCACGTGCACTTACGAGGGATGCGATTGACTTAATTGGGCGGGCCAAAAAAACAAATAGTTTTCCCAGCATAAAGGCTTGCACTAATCTGGAGCACGCCCTGCACGCCCTGCTAACATATTCGTTCTCGCAAATCTTAGCGAAGGACTTATTGCGCTTCAAGCCAAACAATGAACGCGGAAGCTCTTCATTGCAATGTAGTATCTGCAAAAGCCCACCAATAAGCTGATATCTGTGTGTTTTAACATAAAAGCCCAATGTGAAACAGTAAAAAAAAATAATAATAACAAAAATTGCAGCTCATGTATCCACGATAAGCTATCAAGACCTGCCGCGGCGGCTTAGTGGCTAAGGCATTGCGCTGCTGAGCACCAGGTCGCGGGTTCGATTCCCTGCCGCGGCGGCGGCTTTTCTGATGGAGGCGAAAAGCAAAAACGCCCGTGTGTACGAGATTTCGGCGCACGTTAAAGATCCCCAGGTGGTCAAAATTAATCCGGAGCCCTCCACTACGGCGCGCCTCATCGTCTGCGCTGCGCCGGCGCGTTAAAACCTACAATCAGATAATCAGATCAGCTATCAAGGGATAAATGCGAAAATGAACTGCCACAATAATTAAGATAGCCAGCAATAAAGGAGCGAGCAGAGAAAAAGAGGTAGAAAAGATTTGATATAGATTACCTATCGTGTCCAATGTTTCATCGTAGGTGTGCGCATACGTGTGTATAAAGATGGCTTGCTTCTGTAATAATGGTTCAGTTGGAAG
>NW_027526203.1:1789816-1827316 GCF_048455015.1 Haemaphysalis longicornis
GCCAGCAAATATATACGTTACTCTGACAGGATCCGGCAAACTCGTCGCGCCCCTGCCTGGCCGGGTTTCCGGGAAGTCCCGGAACGCACCATTCTCTCGACGACCCGGCTTGAACGGATGCCCCGGAAGGAGATAAAAAAGCAGGTGCCATAATAAATAGGTCTAGATAAGGCACATAGGCGGTTGCCGTGCATGTAACTCGGCCAAAGCCATGCGTTTTGGAGCCCAAGCCTATAAATAACCTTGAATAAACAAAAAACGGCTTTAAACTGCGAAGTGTTTCTTCAAAGCTGTATCTAAAACCACATAGTTTATGTGTGAGCAAAATATTGAAAAGAAACGATAGTATAGAAGCTTCTAGAATTAGAAAATGTTTTGCCTTGGACAGTTTATTGCCCATTTGAAACTTCGCGAGTAACTTCACCCACCGCAAAATCCCTCCACAGTGTTCAGTTATGTAAAAAGTACTGAAATATTAAAAAAAAAAACAATACAGAACGGAAAGACAGCTATTTTATGGCCTCTCTGGTATTACGTTAACTGTAAGCAGCCGACGACGGTGCCTTCACGTTAATAGCCACAACGAAATAAAGGACAGTACAGCGTGTTCTTGGGCTAGTTGGTACTGCATTTCAAGAGTAGCAAAACTGCGCGTCAAAGACAAGACAATAAAGACAGGACAGGACGGGCGAAGACTCACAAGTCAGTTGTGAGTCTGCACGGCGCAGACTCACAAGTCAGTTGTGAGTGCGCCCGTCCTGTCCCATCGTGATTGTCTCGTCTTTGACGCGCAGTTTTTCTACTCTTGAAGTCAGCATGAAGCTGACTTAACTCATCTAGTCGTGCATAAACGTTCACTACAAATATGTGTAAGTAAAAGCCCTGTCAGCCGGCTTTTTCAATGATAACGGCCTTAATGTTCTCTTCCAGTGGCTCCCTTCACACGTAATCGTGCTAGAGAGAGAGAGAGAGAGAGAGAGAGAGAGAGAGAGAGAGAGAGAGAGAGAGAGAGAGAGAGAGAGAGATGAGAGAGAGAGAAGAGAGAGAGAGAGAGAGAGAGAGAACAATTGTAGTGCGTGGCCGGTATGAGGTCGTGGGAAAAGGAGTTCCTCCTCGGTCCTCTTCTCCCGTTTATGCGGCAGCCAGGAGTTTTTGGACCCCGACGGCGTCTTCAGCCATCTGCTCGAGTTGGACTTGCACTTCGGAATCGGAGCTGAGCAGCGCGGTCTTCCACTGCTCCGCGGTTCTAATGTATAAGAAATGGAGTCCTTTCTGCTGGAACCTGTTTACTGTTGATGGGACACGACCAAACCATGTGCTGGGGGTCCGCTCTGCCTCTACAAATTTTGCTTTAGCTGTGTACAGCCCCGGGTAACAGCGGGCTGTAGGCTGCAGGGTTGGGGAACGTGTTGGTGTGTGGAGCAAACGCCAAGCCACCGATTGCCACTTAGTTACAGTTCTGTGTTTGTGCAGGGTAGGTGGCCCTTTCAAGGTTGTAATGATCTAGTATGTCCCGATAAACACATTAGCCTATCCCGCCCCGACCGGTGAAACGACTGCGCGTCGACGGTGGAATCGTCGGCGTCGGCTCGGTTGGTTAGACCTCGAGCCGCTTCGTGCGCGTTCTCATTCCTCGGGAGACCACAGTGGACCGGTGTCCAGGCTATTTGGACCCCTCTGACCCGATCGCCGCAGAAACCGGCCATCACAATTTTAAGTGATTCCGACGACACGCGCCCTCTCGAGAAATTTAGGATGGCTGAATTAGAGTCGTCCACTATAAATTTGCATTTGCTGGATGCCGTCAGTGCCAGGGCAAAGGCCGCCTCTTCCCGACTTCCGGCGACGTCGTGAGGATCGTACCGGAAGCGACTGAATCGCCCTGCCGATTTACCATGGCTGCGGCCATAGTGTCATGATCGTCATAGTCAGCAGCGTTCACGTAAATAACGTCCTCAGGCCTCTCGAATCTTTTTGCAGTGTCTGTTCTCTTGCGCGTCTGCGTTCCACGTTGTGTACGGGGGAAGGGGGGGGGGGTTCTTGGGCATTGGCGGGGCGTATATGCTGGCCCTGATTTCAGTTGGATGTCCAATTTAGCTCCAGCTCGAGATTCATAGTTGACGCTGAGGGAGCTTAAAATGCGTGCCCAGTCTGGCTCTTGAAGAGCCTTTTCAGTTGTGCGATGCTCTGAGCTTTGATCAGCTCGTATAGTTTATTCTGCAGGCCAAGTGCCTCGAACCGCTCATTCGAGATGGTGACGGGTATGCCTAGTGCCTGTTTGAAAGCGTGCTAGCGAACAAAGCCGCGCGCAAGTTGGTACGAGAAGAACTTTCATTTTCTCTCTTGGAGTAAGTGGTACCAGACCGACGGCACCTTCTAAAGCAGAGCACCACAGAACATTTTAAGTCCCTTTGGCCCCACGTTCCCAGCCATGCTTTCCAAAACGAATGAAAAGGGCAGAGGCCTCACTGCTGTACTGCATTCGCTGGAACTCAGCACGGACTTCAGCATGGCCTTAGAAGCTGAAGCTTCGCCCTTGTGTCACCCTTTTTGATCTAAGCGCTTGTGCTTATTGAGTAGCTTCTTAGTTAAACAATTTATTCTAAAAAAATGTACTCATCTTTCAAAGTGGTGAAACTCGCAGAAAAAATGGTCAGAATAGTGCGCATATGTATTAAGCGGCGGAGTTCAACGGCCGCCAATAAGTTAAAATGTCCGGAAGAAATGAGTATTTTTTTAGCTTGAGCAAGTTCACTTCCTTCCCCTGTGGCTGGGCCCAGTTGTTGATTCGATCTACTCATTAAACTTTTTTTTTTTCCGAGGACGCAAGGTCCTCCAGAATCTGGGCCGTCTTGTACCGGTGTCGTATATTACAAGCACAACTAACCCATATTCGGCGACCACCTAGGACAGTCGCCCCTGCGCCAAAACATAGGCATCCTGATTTCAACCAAGGATGCCGGAACACTCGCGTTCGCCGCCTACGTGAGAAAAAATCTATAAGCCATTCTACCCTGTAAAGCTGGATGACCAACGAAACGTTTTAGCACGCGAAATAGAGCTGATACAAAATTTTGGTGAAAGTATATACGGGCAAAATTTATTTCTTCCTGAGTGTTGACGGTGGTCAACTCTAGTAAGACACATGCATACGCGCAAACACTTTTAGTTTGACTCTACTAATTTTGAAAATAATATTTACTGATAACTAATCTACCGAAGACGCCCTACCAAGCGATGAGGTCCAACTGAGGTTTTGGCGACCATGTGACACCGGGACGTTCGTTTTCCAAATCGTAGCGCTATAAAACGCATCGCGCTTTGAAGACACGTGGAGCCTTGGTGCTTTTTTGTATTCGGATATAAAAAAGATGTGGAAGCCTAGCCCTAGGAGCTTTCGCTTAAAATGCGCATCGGTCAGCTACACCCGCTACACTGACATCCCTTACGTATCTTCCCACCGAACCCTGGCGGTGACCGACAACAACGGAGCCATCTACACCGCAGCTACATACCGCCACCTATCTCCATCCGCAGCGCAAACAACAGCAATACCCCTTGCAGTGCCAACTCCGTACACCTAACGATCACCACCAATTTTCAACAAGACTATCGAAATTGTCTACTCAGAAGTAACTCCCTCTATGCCCTTTAAACTTCTACAAGCTTAGCATTCTCTCCTGCCATCACAATCATCTGGACCCCAGGTCACGCCTCCCTACCTGCGAGAGAAGCCGCCGACGCTCCGGCCGGCGAACTACACTACCGGACACTTCCGACGAGCCAGGGCGTTCTGGCCACACCCATTACCAGCCGCCTACACCTTACCCCGCTACTGGAACAGCCGCCAAGAACACACACCTCCACACTTCGCACTCACAAACGACGAACGTGGCACCAATTTTGTTCCTCATTTACATTAATGACATTCATTTGAGCATAAACTCACCCATTCAATTGCGGCTATTCGCAGATGACTGCGTCGTATACTCAACAATAAATACAACGGAAGGCCAAGTTCAGCTGAATGATTCATTACAATTCATTCATGAATGGTGTAAAAAGTGGGGAATGGCACTCAACGCCAAAAAAACTGTGAGTATAACTTTTACAAATAAGAAAACTCCTCCCTCGAAACTTTGCCTACACTCTTGACAATAATGAAATTGGTAAAAGTAACCACGTGAAATATCTTGGCGTAACGCTTACGTCTAACCTAAGCTGGGAATCGCACATTGAGGCTGTGTGTTCTAAAGCACAAAGAAAATGTCGTTTTTAAGGAGAAAGCTTCGTAATGCACCTCCTGCAGCGAAACTAACTGCCTATAAATCTCTCACAAGACCAGCCCTAGAATATGCAGATATCATTTGGGATCCGTATCAAAAATATCTGGTTGAGAAAATAGAACGGATTCAAAACGTGGCAGTTCGGTTCATTTTTTCAGAATATTCTAGGCCTACTAGCATAACAAATCTGCTGAACAAAGCCCAGCTTCCCTCACTCGAAAGCCGCAGAATAACTTCCAAACTAAAATTTTTATATCTTCTTAATCATGGCCGTTTTCAAATTCCACGAGACCATTACCTCTTTGAACCTTTTAAACATTCTTCACGAACAAACCATAACAAAGTGCTTCGAAAACCTATGAATCACAACAATGCCCACAAATACTCTGTTTTTTCCTCTCTATTTCTTATTGGAACCGATTACCGGCAAGTCCTGTAAACTGTGAGACCGTACAATCATTCACTGATCACATTCAGGATTTGGAATTCGTATGAAATATAAAACTCATGTGGTATTTGTTTCTGGAAAACCGAAATACAGCTGTTAATTACTGTATTTATTACCTTTGTTTCTTTATATTCTCTTTATATACGTTCCCTTTATTCCTTCATTTATCCCTTTATTTATTATTATTATATTCCCTTTATATACGTTCTTTATACATTCCCTTTATATATTTATGCCTCTCCGTGTGATCATGCTGTATGTAATACTTGAGTGTATTCTGTTGTACCACTCCTGCTTGGACCGCGAAGGTCTGCCGTATATTCAAATAAATAAATAAATAAATAAATAAATAAATAAATAAATAAATAAATAAATAAATAAATAAATAAATAAATAAATAAATAAATAAATAAATAAATAAATAAATAAATAAATTTGGTGACGCCCCCAACCTAACATTTGCTACAACAATACCATCATTACCATCCCCAGCCGTTTTACCCCAGCTGCCTCAATTTCAGCACCTCTCACCTCGTACACTTGTGCCGACACCCTGGTCACCACTCTGCCACACGTACTCCCGAAGAATGTGAATGCGCGCTGACCAGCTCGTACCTGCAGAGCTAGCCAGCGAAGCCAGATCCAGCGAGCCACCCGAGCAACACAAGCAGGCGGCTACCTGAACGGAGGGCGTCACCTAGCTGCTCCTGATCTTGAACTGAATACACGTTTGTTCTCCTCCTCCTCGTGTTTCCTAAATTCCAAAGCGTCTTACGTTTTAGCGCGAGATAGGCATGCAACATTGAATGGGCAGAAGGCAGTGCCCCTCAACAAGTTCCGTTTTCGAAAAAACAAAACAAAAAAGACCGCAACTAATTCGGTGAGTTAAAGGGACCCTGAAACACTTTTTCCAACTTTTTTTCCGAAATCTCAAATGCTTTCAAAACTTAGTCAACGAACACACCCAGTACTTAGATTAGGGGGTCGAAATGCACGTCAGCCAACAATTACTGCTCTATGCCCATCAGATAGATAACTTAGAAACTTGCTGAAAAGATTTTTCTCTCTTTCCTGTCCTTGGCGTTCTTCAACCACTTGAATTGCGTCATTAAAGCGTTGTAGTGGCTATTGGCCGGATTTTCTTACGTTGCAGCAACGAACGCATTCGATACACTTTAAAAAGAAAGCCGCGTAACGAAAGCAGAAACGGAAGGCGTATGTGCTGCGACGAGCAAATCACGCAGTGCCGCTCCGTGCCTGTGATCCCTTCCTGTGATAACTATTCCTTTCGCAGTGCTTCCGCAAGCGAAGGATAGAGTGAAAGCGTTTATCAGAAGTGTTTCAGAGTCCCTTTAAGTCAATTCAATCCGTTCATGTGTGCCTGCCCACAAGCAGCCCGAGTATGTGCTGAGGGATGCATACGAATTCGCGCTAGGCACAGCGCTGTGCTTCTATAGGCTGAGTAGGTGCATTCGCCTGTAGCAAAGATAACAAAGTTAGCTTCTGGCCATCACAACATTTGCGGACAATGTAGGCACTGTGCCAGCAGTGCGGTTCCCATTTGGGGACAAAGTTCTGTTGACGAACTAAATTCATTTCCCCTTCTACCCTTCCCTCTCCCCCCTTCCACCATGCTCCGCTCCCTCCCCCCTCTGCCCGCCTGTGCTCTTTCGCCGATGCTTCTAAAATGCTGCCAGAAGGACCTGTGAACTAAAAATTTAATTCTGAGAAAGAGCTTGCACTTTTACTTGCTTTGGTAGCCTATACCTTTTACATACTTATTTGTACTTTTACTTTCACTTAACTTTACAGCGTATATACTCGGTGTTTCAGGGAAGCCTTCAGAGGGGAGGCGTGCACTCGCGCAGCTCCGCTCTAGCCCGACCGCGATAGAGCGCGGCGTGTGACGTCACCACGGAAGCACAGCCTTGCGGCACTTTGCAGCCGCCGATCTCCAGAACGCGCGTTCGCTGGACTGAAGTACCCAGCCCATTTCTGCGGGCAATAGGATTTTCGCAAATCTAACGCTGGATATCGCTTTGACTGATGATCATCTACAATTTTCACATTACAATCACACGCCAAACTGCAATAATTAAAATTGTATTTAACAAGTAACGATATCCCGACGCGGTGGCTCAGTGGCTAAGGCGTTGCGCTGCTGAGCACGAGGTCGCGGGTTCGATTCCCGGCCGCGGCGGCCGCTTTTCTGATGGAGGCGAAAAGCAAAAATGCCCGTGTGTACGAGATTTCGGCGCACGTTGAAGATCCCCAGGTGGTCAAAATTAATCCGGAGCCCTCCACTACGGCGCGCCTCATCGCCTGCGTTGCGTCGGCGCGTTAAACCCCACAATAAATCAATCAACAAGTAACGATAACGTAAATAGGAATTTGACAATAACTTTAACAAGTTTTACAAGTAACTGATAACGTAAATAGGAATTTGAACTTGGTTTATTGCGTCTGCCACTGCCCCTGACCCCTTCGCCCAAGAAAAACATTTTACTTCCGAAAGCCTGTTTTAACACAAGAGTGTTTTGTTCCCGGATACACAAAAATTTCAATGACGTCATGTCCGTCACGGAACTGACGCCAGTTCAACGAAGCAAGCGGCCTGTAAAGGGTGTACCCATGCACATAGTGTCTTCTTGCGGAGAAGCAACCTTTAGCACGTTTTGTTCTCGGGTTTTATATTACAACACAAAAGTGTTTTACGCCGGAATACACCAAGTAAAGGTTGTTCAACAATGGACCACCTCATGGAATACCTCAGCAACCTCAGCAATGGAATACCTCAGCAACCTCAGATTTGCTGATGACGTTGCCTTGTTAAGTAACTCGGGGGACGAATTGCAAAGCATGCTTTCCGCACTGGACAAACAAAGAACCGTGGGCCTGAAAATTAATCTGCAGAAAACCAAAGCAATGATCAATAACCTAGGGACAGCACAGCGGTTTGAGAGAGGGGGCGAGGCAGTGAAAGTGCAGTGAAAGTGGTAAGCGAATATATCTACTTAAGCCAAGTTGTGACGCCGGATCCCAACCATGAGGCAGAGATAATTATAAGGATAAGAATGGGGTGGAGTGCATTCGGCAGGCATTCTCAGATAATGAATGGGAGCCTACCATTGTCAGATACTCTGCGCATAATCCAAGCCATCCTTATCAGCCGGATTGCATACAGTGCTCTTTACCAAGCCCTGAAACCCTCCGAACAAAACAAACTGAACACCGCGATACGGCAAGCCTACAAAACCGCACTAGGATTGCCCCCTAAAACGGCAACACGCAAGTTACTACAACTGGGCGTCCACAATACGTGGGAAGAAATCCAAGAAGCGCGCCGAATTTCTCAATTCACACGCCTCCAACTCACCACCATGGGAAGAGCGACCCTCCGCCGGTTAGGGTATTCGACCCCACAACAACAAGACGAGAAGACATGCATCCCCGGACCAATTCGACAACACATCAGAGTGGCTCCAATCCCACGTAACATGCATCCGACCTATAACAAGGCACGACGAGCAGCAAGAGCACGAGCAATCCATGTGCAGTATGACCACCTCCCTTTCAGTCGCTATGCAGACGCCTCTCCATACCCCCACAAATCTGCGGACGCTGCCAGTGTGACCTACGCCAACGGAAAAGAGTTACCCGCAGTCACGACCATTACAAAATCTATAGAAACAGCCGAAGAAGTTGCTATCGCCCTAGCTGCCACCACTGGCGAAAACTACACAGTAATACTGACAGACTCCCAAGCTGCATGCCGCAATTTCTTGATCGGACGAATATCCCTACTAGCATTGGCTATACTAAAACAAATTAAGTGACTTCCTGAACTACAGATTGTCTGGTCACCTGGCCACGAAACCCTCAAAGGAAATGAGTCGGCACACGCCGCCGCCCGCGCGCATACACACCGGGCCGTTTCCCGAGAGGGTGACAAACTTCAAGATGGTAACATCCTCAAGCCCACGCCCCTGAGAAAATATGCCGATATACTCGCCCACTACCGGCGCGGGCGCCAACAATACCCAGCACCCCACCCACACCTATCTAGAACCGAAGGTACAATACTCCGGCGACTACAAACAAACTCTTACCACCACAATACCCTACTCCATGCAATGTACCCCACCCTCTACCCCGCATCTTGCAAATACTGCCCCCATCCTGGCACCCTATACCATCTGGTATGGGGGTGTCAACAAACGCCGTCCCTTACTCCCAATCCCCAACCTACTTACGAGCAGTGGGTGGCACAACTGACCAGCTCCGACCTTTCCTCCCAGCGTAGCCGGGTAGAGAGGGCCCGGGTGGCCAGTGCGGGGGTGTCAACAAACCCCGTCCCTTACTCCCAATCCCCAACCTACTTACGAGCACTGGGTGACACAACTGACCAGCTCCGACCTCTCCTCCTAGCGTAGCCTGGTAGAGAGGGCCCGGGTGGCCAGTGCAGGCCAGGGTATCCCGGACTAGAGGAAACCCCCCACCAGGCGGGTGCCCAGACAGCAGCACCTAAGGCTCGCATAAATAAAGTTTATTCCTCCTCCTCCTCCTACCATTGTCCCTGAAGAAGAAAGTGTATGACAGCTGCATCTTACCAGTACTCACCTACGGGGCAGAAACTTGGAGGCTCACTAAGAGGGTTCAACTTAAATTGAGGACGACTCAGAGCGCAATGGAACGGAAGATGATAGGTGTAACATTAATTAAGGGACAAGAAGAGAACGGAGTGGGTCAGGGAACGAACGCGTGTTAACGACAGATTAGTAGAAATTAAGAAGAAATGGACGTGGGCAGGAGATGTTATGCGAAGGCAAGATAACAGTTGGCCATTAAGGGTAACAGAGTAGATCCCTAGAGAAGGCAAGCGTTGCAGGGGGTGGCAGAAAGTTAGATGGGCAGATGAGATCACGAAGTTTGCGGGGATAAATTGGTCGCAGTTAACGCAGGACCGGTATAATTGGAGATTGATGGGCAGGCCTTGCCCTGCAGGGGGCGTAGATAGGCTGCTGGTGGTGGTGATGATGATGATGATGAGGACACCAAGATTTGACTGACGTCATATCCGTCACAGAAATGACGCCAGTATACCTTTGCCGAAGCGACCCGGCAGCAGGACGTCGCTCACCAAGCGCACCCACAACACAGCCGCCGACCTGCAAATAATGCTCAGATGCAGATTTCGCTGCAGATTTCACTTTCGTGTTTTACCAATTCCTATGACCGAGGAATAAACCACAGTTCTTTTTTATAATTACTTAAAAAATTTCCTGTGAATTTTTACATAGTTTTTATAGATATACTTTTACACATTTGCTCGTATATTGGACATCTATTTTAGGCACGATTGACTGAATAAACTCTTTTTTATTTTAGTAGAGCAAGCATTCGATACAGATAAACCTGGATATAACGAAGTTTTTAAAAATTCGCTTTTTTTCGTTACATGCAGGTTTCGGTTACATACAGGTTTCGAGTTAAGGCTCGCGTGAATAAAGTAGAAACGAAACCAAAATGCTTGACGTCAGTGACGGTGACGTCAGTGACGGTGACGGTCAGTGACGGTCAGTGACGTCGGGCTGAGTATGTGCTTGTCCGGGAGAGCCCTGACCGTGAATGGCCGCATGACTGCAGAGGAGTCGCTTGACTACACCAAGGTCAAGAAAGCGTTACTCCAGCGGTTCAGATTCACGGCACAGGGGTACCAGGAGAAGTTTCGGAAAGCTGGGGCCGAAGACGGCGAGACGGGAAGGCAGTTTGCGGCGAGGCTGTCCAGCTACTTCGACCACTGGGTGGAAATGGCCAACATTCCAAAAACGTTTGAAGGACTCCGCGATTTCGTGATTTCGGAGCAGTTCTACTGTTGCTGCCACCCAAAGCTCATGGTCTTCCTAAAGAAACGCGAGTGTGCCACCCTGAGTGTCCTGGCCGACGTCACGGACCGTTTTCTGGAGGCGCAAAGCCTTGTGAACTTGGGGAACGCTCCAACTGACGCACCAGACGTTACAAGGGGGGCAGCCAACACACCGACACCGGGAAAGGCAACACAGAACTGCTTTGTATGCGATCGTCCTGGACACCGCGCGCGAGACTGTCGCACTGGGATGAGGGAGCATGAAAACTTCTCTAAGTTTAACCCGCCAGGTCACAGTTCCGACAATTGTGGCAGCGGATCAGGAGACAAAGTCATCGCATGTACCATCTACGAGCCTCCAAGGAAAGCCGTGAAAACTGCACCACTGCCGACCAAGCTCTGTAACGTGCCAGCGTCCTCGTGCGCTCATTTCAACCGAGCTAGACTACCCCAAGAGCAGCACAAAGACCACACTTTGAGGTCTTGCTACCGGAAAGTTGGGAGGGAGTCTCGTTCCGCACGAGGTCACCGCTACACTTTCCTCGAAAGCGAAGGCCTCTTATTTAGAGAGTGCCGATTTGCAGCGGGAAAGACGTTGAAGCAGATGGTCGTGCCGAAGGTTTTCCGTGAGTTCATCATCCGAGCCGCACATGAGAACGTCACAACTCGACATGCGGGCATTCGCAAGACTGCTCAGCGTATTTTCGAGGAGTTCTACTGGCCGGATCTGAAAAATGATGTTAAGCGGTTTGTACGCTCATGTCACATCTGCAGCCGGAGAATAACCGCCTTGGAAGGAGCCGATTCGTGTACGCTCAACGAGATGGACTTAGAAAGCAAGTTACTTCGACGGTTTGAGTACAAACCTTGCGTCCGCTTCCATACTCCAGGCGTGTGAAACAGCAGTGAGAAGGCATTGAGCAAGTGACTATTTCTCACTACATGCTGTGCGTGAGTGCGCTGTGACCGTGACCCGTGGCCCTGAATATAATAGAATAGTTGTTTGCTCCGCTAACAACTTTCTTAAGGTGGGGGTGATGTAATGAATGGCCACGTGAGTGATTGGCCGTGCAAGTGAGTCAGCCAGAACGACAGCGATGATGACAAAGAAGAGGAACGCGCGGCAGTGATCGCGAGGGCCCGAACGACGACGGCTGTAGGCGAGCGGCGGAACAGGGCGCGGTTCGTGGAGAAATGACCCCGTGGGACGCCTGGTACACGGGCCAACCGAAACAAGACCGTTGATACCCGCCGTCAAAGCTCGAGAGCGCGTCTGGCCACGCAGCGTCATCGCGGCACTGGTGCACCAATTGCTGACACTCCGTGCCGTTCCTGCTGTTGGGCCGCCAGCAACACATCCCGACGGAATGTGAGCTCAATCGCTACCGGGATATTGTCCTCAGCAGACCTTCCGAACTGCGAGGTTTTTTTTGTGTACCTTCCAACTGTTGACTGTACGTCTGTGTGACCCGAACCCGTCCTGCCTGTAACGTCCCGACCTCTACTATACTCTCGTCCTGTGCTTGTCCTCCATCCTGTTGAATATAAACTCCGACGTGTTAAACAGTGTTCGTCTGTCTGCCTGAGTGGTCCTCGGCCCATTCATAACACTCACCACTCAGGAATTTATTTCACTGTGAAAAACTGCGTGATTTCCGCCTGCTGCTTTCCCACGGGCGTAGTCACTACATGGTACTCCAAAGAAGCAAGATCACTTAACCATGTATTCACAAAGGTAACTTAATTATTTCTTTCGCTTTTGACACTTTTTGGCACCCAAACGCCTATTCGCGAACTTGATGCTCTTTTCCGTCCTCAAAATTGGTGAAAGGGTGCCAGCTGGGATACTGTACCGGGTGGCGACGTTCTTCTTTCCCCTAGCGGAGACGGCATATACAATGGCGAGGTTGTGTTGAAAAGACAAAACTTTCCGTTTTCTGGCAGCAAAAATCATCACCGAGGAACCGACACCACAGGATAGCAGTGGATACGCATGATTACACGGTGACAGGCAGGGCTAGCACTTAACCGACACCACACTCACACGTGGAAACGCGCGGTAGCGGGCGGTGTGGACAAAATTTGCTAAATTAGTGAATTTTTCCAGTCGGTTTTTCTGAAAAAGTTAAAAAAAACAATGGCTCATCGCCTTAGCGAAATCGTTGCATCCAGGTTAACCGTCCAAACGCTTTCGTTACATACAGGTCTCAAAAACAAGAGTTTCAATGAGGCTGGCGATGGGGAATTGAAAAACTTCGTTAAATCCAGGAATTCGTTACATAGAGGTTCGTTACATCCAGGTTTAGCTGTAATAGTAGTAGAACCGTGATTCCGCGCAGACCCAAAGCCATTTGAACTTATTTTTTGTAAACCATACTTACTCACACAAGTTACGCTTCATAAGCTTTATTAATATTTTGGTTAACGCAAAGTGTTTAAGAAGACATTTTATGGATTACTAAATTTGAGCGGCCTTATGCCCACTGCGATGTTTGAATACAGCGTGTTTTTTAGTTTGTTTTTTCACACAACACCACTGGGAGAGCGAGAAACAACGAAAGAAACGGGTATGTGCTGGATCGCGTTACAAATAGATACTTATCCCAATTTATTCCATACAAATGCATAACAAAAATGCAGCGTCGCCTTCATCTTATTCCAAAGGTGCTTGAGAGTCGATTTCCCCAGAAAGCTTCAAAATCTCCCTATATAAACTATGAAACACGAACATGAAATATTCACGAGAACACACAAAACTAGATATAATGGCTCGCGAATATTGGCGCCCTTTTGTTATTAATATTGTATTGGGAAATTGCGTGTCTTTGCTCTTGTAACCGAGCTACGCGATAATTTAATCTACATAAAAAGAAACAATTGATGGACCCTAGTTAACATTTTAGTGTTTCTTCTTTATTGGTCCAGGACTGTAATAACGACAATAATCAAAGGAAAGTGGAGGCCGCCATCGGGAGGTATTTTGAAGTTTCCTTTCCAAAAAATGCGAACTTCGACAATTGTGGGTAATTGCAACTTCCCAGTTAAACCTTTTTTTGGTGAAAATACGCTTGTGAATAATTTTAAAGTTTAAGTGTGTCAAGTCAGTTGTTATGAAAGTGCTCAGTTGTTATGAAAGTGCTGATTTCACAGTGCCTTCGACAACCTTGGTGCGCTTTTCGGTATTACTTGGAGCGAAAGAAGCTTCCAACGAAAGAAAAAAAGTATCAGGAAGCAAAATGTTGTGCGAGGTCTTTGACCCGGCTTTGTAAAACAGAACTGCAAAAACACGAAACACAGACACATGGCAAGTCCACTAAACAAAATAAAAATGCAACGGAGCCACGATGCACTCGCGTGCATGGTCGGCTCGATGAAATCGGTGGTGCGTTAAAATGCAAATTGGATTCAAAAGCCCATTTTGTAAAGGAATGGGACGGTGCGCCTCGATAAGAACATTCTCACTTCTTATGCGCGTACGTCATGGCATGCACATTGCACTCGTCGTGATGACCAGCGTAGCGAGGAGCAGAGGCGCTGTACTCCTTCCAACGGAAGACGGCGGAGGATCAGCAGAGTGATTGCCCCTAGCGGGGAACGAGGTCTCTCCCCTCCTTTTGAGGGAAAGTTGTGCGTCCACCAGCGAAACAAGGAGTCAAGTCTGATCCCGTGCCGTCGTGAAGATCGGATTAGGGAGGAGGTGTATGTACGTTACTGGCCTCGCAGGAATGCGCTGGTCACCTACCACCCAATTCTATATTCTTACCATGTCCTTTGAAAAAGCAATTGATATTGAATTGATTACCTTTCACCCATAGCTATCGTATACACTATAATGCTGGCCGTCGTACGCGCAATCAGTGTCGCTAGAGGCCGTTTCTTAAGGCAGCTTCACTTTGTTTTCGCTAATGAACAACGTTTGTATACTGACAAAGGATGGCTGACTTTGTCCTTACCATGTCCCTTGAAAAAGAAATTGACCCTGATTACCTTTCACCCATAGCTCCAATTCACTTAAAGCCGGCTGTGCTACGAGGCTTAGTGCCCCTCGGAGCCGTTCAAAAAGGTAGTATCAAGTTAGCTTTGCTAATGAATAAAGCTTGAATATCCACCAAGGATAGCTGACTTGAGATGACCTGGCAATGTCTCTGCGCAACTTCCACGGCAGAGACGTTACATTGGAAAAAGTGGCAGTCCTTTCTGTAATTTTGAATGCTTTTTTATAAGGTTTAACGCGCCGACGCTACACAGGCGATGAGGCGCGCCGCAAATGAGGGCTCCGGATTAATTTTGACCATTTTTGGTTTTTAACGCGTTCCGATATCTCGAACACACGGTCGTTGCCGCTTTTCGCCTCCATCAGAAAAGCGGCCGCCGCGGCCGGGTATCGAACCCGCGTCCTCGGGCTTAGCTGCCCAACGCCTCAGCCACTGAGCCACCGCGGCGGGGATTCTGTAATTTTAAGCTGCTTGGTCGATCGATGCTAAGGAAATTTCCATGCGTGAGATTTAACAAAGTTTAACAAAACAAAAAAAGGTCCTTTTTTTCAAAGATCATGTTTAGGAGCTGGCGGAGTAAATGCATTGCATAATAATGGTCCTGTTGATAACACCATGAAATTGTGGATGTTATAATGCAGAGAAGGAATAATGCGGAGAAGTATATCGCGGAAAACGATAGGCGAGCGTGAACGGGAGAGGAAATGCAGATGGATGCAGAGCTTAGCGCCCCAAGTTTTTTTTTTTTCAGTGGAAGGGGAAAACTATCCGTGCAAAATTGCAGCCATTATTTATGATTTCACCCCTTAACTATTTTCCTGCTGTCAAAGTCATCGTACCTTTCCTCTGAGGCTTTATTGGCCGCGCAGCGTTGGCGAGCGGCAATGGAGCTCGTAGAACGTGAGGGTGATCTATGAAAGATACTGTTAACGGATCGGTGCGATACGCAGCGTTGAACTAAACTCTCCAACTTCCGTATAAAATTGTGCGATGGGCACGATAAGCAAAAAAACGAAGTACACGTTTCTTGCACAGACGATGTATACAATTGTCATGCTAAATCGTTTTCTCATACTCAAAACGTGGCTGTATTTGACACGATGTATAATGATAGTTCAAGCTTCTGCTGCTGAGCACGAGGACGCGGGTTCGATTCCCAGCCGCGGCGGTCGTTTTTCTGATGGAGGCGAAAAGCAAAAACGCCCGTGTGTTCGAGATTTCGGCGCACGTTAAAGATCCCCAGGTGGTCAAAATTATTCGGGAGACCTCCACTACGGCGCGCCTAATCGCCTGCGTTGCGTCGGTGCGTTGAACCCAACAATCAATCAATCAATGACAGTTCAAGCGAAAAAGCCAGCTGTGAAAGCAATGCGAGGGGAAGTAGGCCGTCACGAGTCCACTTGTAATTATAATAGAATACGTAGACAGGCGAAGTTTTTTGCCGGGGGCTGGCACGATGCCCTATATGGAGGAAAGGAAGAGAAAGAAAGGTATAACATAATGTCCGGCTAACAATGCCGGCGTGGCGTGCAAAACCCCGAGAGAACGCAGGATACGTTTGGCAGTGATGTGTGTGTGTGTGATGGCGCCATCCAATGCTCGTAGGATGGGACTTAACAGCAACTACGTGCTCGAATAGCCTAGAGACCAGAGTGAGAGAAGGAACGGTCTTTAATAAGACTGCCGATGTTTGCCAGGCAATGACACCTGACTTGCCAGACAATGACACCTGACCCTGGAAGCTACCCAATTCTGCGAGCCTCGTCATCGAACGCTGTCTGCCGCTCGTGCTCGTGCCTAGGACACCCGGTCGCCTGCTGTCGTGCCGTCTTCCATGGAGGAGCTACGCCGCGGATGTGACATTGTGAGGGAAGCCGTCACAAGGGGCGTAGCTGCTATTCAGTCACTGCTACAGGATCCGCTTACGTCGACCGGCCAGATCCGCTCGCACCTGCGCGCCGTCAACAGCAGGTACGAGGAACTGAAGTCCCTCGATACGCGCATCCTTGAGATAATCGATGTGGACGAGCTGGAAGCCGATTTGTTCGACAGCTACATGTACGACGAAAAGGTCGTCACGATCCGTACACAGGTGCACTGTGCCAGACCATCTGCCATTCCTTCGCTAGTGGCTACGGTCATCCGGCACGGCAACACCGTGGTGCCCTCTGGTGAGAGCAGGATAGCCGCAGAGGCTGACAAGGTGGCGAACGTTCCCGCTGCGTGTGAGCCGTGCGTTTCTGACCGTCGAAACGTCCTCACAGCTGCTGACGAGTCTGACCCGCCAGAGAGACCAGCGGAGAGCACGACCGATTCCATTGAGGCACAACTGGGTGTACCCATCCGCCCGCCCAGCGGTGACTGCGTCGTCGTACAGGACGGCTACGGAACTGACCTCTCCAAGGACCCCATGACCGCGATGTACGGTGATGCGGATCCGTCCAACGTGATGCTCCTCGACGATTTGGACATCGCTGCCGCTCGTGGGGGTGCCTTGCTGAGTGAGCATGTGGTTGTTAAGTGTCGCGAGCGGGCGCCGTTCCCATTTGTACGACGGTGGCCGTGTTGCTCCGGGCGCTGGCTTCTCCATTGGAATCTCTGCTGGCGTCAGCGCTTCCTGGTATCCGCGACTATGATAGGCGCACCGGCCTTCCGAGTTGGATCTCACGAACCGTCAGGTGACCCTGGTTGCGGCGATCTCGTGAACGGCAACAGGGCAGCTTCAACTAACGCGCTTGGTGCCCCCCTCGGAAGCTCCGGGAAGCCACACCATCCGCTGCCACGATCACCGTTCCGGACGCACGGTTGCGCAGCTCATGATCAGGATCCGTGCAGCTCACAAGGAGTGATCATTGGTGTCCAGATACCAGCCATGCCGCCCGGTACTGGCGACGCACGTGCCTGAAAGGGGTACACGACTGCGCCCGTTAACCGAAGACTGGGCCGCAAGCACGTGGAATTTCCCTATGATCCTGGTGGCTACGGAGGACTAAGAGGTGACCAGACAGGACACACAGTTCCTGGACATCGCTCGTGTGGTCTACGTTTGGTGAGCGCGCTCGCGATGGGATACTGCGTGGTCACCCTGGCATTTCCGATGCCGTAGTAATTACCGTACGATCCTGGCGGCAGCTGCGAACCGGGAGGTGACAAGGACGGCGACCGAGACACCGTGTATCATCTTGCTGCCAGCCATGACCAGAAGTACCTGGGTGCTCCTTTGCCATCAGCAACACCAAGATCACCCAATGAGGATGATGAACGGAAGTTAGTAGGCGGGATCAAAGGAAACTTGCCGCAGCAAGCTGAACAAGATGATACAGACCTGTGCATGCTGCTCTGTATGAATAGGCAGGAGGATATGATACACGAATGGCGGGACTACCTCGGTCTACGGTTGTGTCCTACTTCCTGTACCGGCGCATCCTCATTTGTGCCGATGGAACCAGGGTGGACGACTACTGTTTCCTTCCCTGTGACTTCTGCCTTTGCTCCCCTGCTGAACTTCGTAGTGCACCTCCGAACGCCTGTTGTCAGCATCGCACATAGGTACATTTGTGCATCGGCTTCAACCTGTCATTCGTTTTCATACTTCTGCACATGCGCACCATGTCGGCGAGGGTAGTGTGTTGTGGATAATGAATAAAAGAGGCCAGGCTGCACGGGCACGCGGGTGCGGGCATAGCTCGCGCCTCGTGCTCGCGGCAGTTGGGTGATCAGTGCAGCGAAAGGGCGACCGGACATGTCTGGCTCCCTTCTTGCGTCGCTATGCGCGACATCCGCGACTCTTGCCTTATGAATTGAGACCTCGGCAGAAGGCGGTCCACCTTTTTACAATATATGGCCGTTAGGAGGCAGCGAGGCACGAACCCTTGCCGCACTTCGTGTTTCAACAAAGCTGGCTGTTCTTCGGGCTCCCCGAGGGGCCGGGCAATGGTGGACCCGTAGCCCATCGGCGGCAAGTGGGAGCTGAGAAGCGCACTCGCGAGAGTGTGAGTGACCTCATTAGCGAAGCCGCCCACGTGCCCGGGAACCGAGATCACACGCAAGTATGGTGCAGGCAGAGTTCGCGGCAAGTGCTCCTTAGAATTATTACAGAATAAATGCAAAACTTTTTCTGTCGTATTTCTCGGCACATCGTAATCGTCATGACCCATTCCTTATTAACATGAATAGGGAAATTACGAGTAAGATCATGATCCAGTACCGCATAAGTAGCAGTGGTCAGTGATGGGGTACGCGGAACAAGAAGTCATATCCGGTAGCGCTCCTAGTGAGAGTGAGTGAACAGAGTGGAGTCCACTGCCCCTCTTAGGAAAAGGTATCCTGTTCTCCTCGTGAGGAACAGGGGTGCCTCATTTAGCGTAATCTTACGGAATAGTCCCGAAAACGGCAGTGCACGGAGTGTCATTTGCCTCACATGAATGTTTGAGTTCTATGTTCCCGTCTGACTTCAAAACCGTGTCGATTTATGACTAACCCGTTGGGTAGGTAAGCAGATAAATCGGTTTACACTTACCCTAGAAAACGTAATCAGTACGCTTTAAAACTAAGGCAATGCTCGGTGGATTGGAAAAATAAGCTGTAAGCAGTTACTTACACGCCCTACAAACACACACACACACAAGCGCACACATAAATGGGATGACAGGCCAATCAAAGGTGACGAGAGCGCGTTATCCCTCTTTACTGCTCATCCGGCGGATCGCGCTCCCGCTCTTCGACTACTACGTCTTCCGAGCAGCAGGATCAAAATCCCACTCATCTTTCCGCTTATCATGTTAGAGGGGACATTAATGGGGAGGGAGTGCGATGGCGATGCCAATCATGGCGATGCGTCGTGACGTATATGCGCGGATAAGCGTTAGGTGGAGGTCAGGAGTAATAGAGAGTTTTAGCAGTCCGTCCGTTCCGTTCGTTATGTTCTGCGCCTGCGCGCACGTAAGGGAGAGGGGGAAGGGCGAGGAGGCGCGGACATGGCGAAGGCAGGCCGGCGGAACTAATCCCCCAACCGTGTCGAATGCCCAGGTGCCCAGACAGGTCCCGGTAAACACGCTAGCTACGTACGCGTCGGAACGGACGGACTGCTAAAACTCTCTATTGTTACGTGACCCGCAGGACAAGTCACACGTGACATGATGAATGGTGAAGCGATACATTTCCATGTCAGCCATAAGACAGCTCGAGCCAGGCTGCGAACCGCACACACCTACGTCTTCGCCGGAGTATAGCACAGCGGTATACACGCTACTACCCTATTGGTCATCTTCTAGTAACATAGCCCCCAGGTCGAGGTCGCACAAGCCGGGCTAGTGCGGTGAGAATGAAAGGTGAGAGGAGAGAACACATCCTTGCCCCCATGAATGGCGATGATGGCCTTGGTGAAGACAGGCTGTAAGCTGTGGTGTCTTCAAGGCAACGACAAAGCGTCGGAAGACCTGGAGCCATGTCATACTAGAGGGTAAGACGCACGGCATCGTCAGCGGGTGTCTTGAGGCCTGTTCTAATCTGGGCCCGTTTGCCCGTACGCATAAGTTCCCGATTAAGTTCCCGCTTACGAATAAGACGCCAATAAGTCGAAGTCTGCCATGGCAAATAAACCGGTTGACAGAAAACCCGACAAAAACGCCACCTTAACCGAGCGTTTATATCAGTTTCTGGCCAACGACTTTTTTTCCTAAACCGCTGAAGTCGTAGTTGAGAACTTATTCCCACGCTTATCGCGTTCGGACAAACGGGCCCTGGTGTTTGACTCACAATCCGTAAGTCCCGGGTTCTAATGCTAGACACCACTTTGCACCATTTTCTTTTCTTTACATTTATTGTATTTGCACCGTCTGCCACTTTTGGGACCCCATCGCTCTGTCACGCCGACGCCGAAAGCCAGATCTTCGTATATATAATGGGTATTATTACTTTCGGATTAAAGCTTTCATGCGTCTTTGTCACAATGCAGCGGAATGACACAGACGCTACGCCTGTAGACCCTATATTGATGAATAACGAGGCCTGACTAATCATTTGCCCATGTAATGCATTGGCTCTGGAATGTGGCCCAAAGCAAAACGTCGTACTCGCATTGCGTAATGTAAAAGTGCACACCCCGGTTTTCGAGGGAAATCGTACATTGGGCCGCCTAATTAGTATACTTTACCCGTTTCACAGCAGTTAGTGGCACTTCAAGGGCCCTTCAATGAATCATAGTCATAGGCTCTTTTAGAAGGTTGTCGCAACCCTGGGTTAGGCAAGCGGGCGATTGTGACAGCGCTGATAACCGCCTGTCCCATGGTGCGTCTAATAAGTGTTACAGACGATAAACAGTCGCACAAGCCCCCTCCAAAAGCATGTATTGCGCAATTATGCTTCTACAGACAGCCGGCACTTGAATGGCGCCGCCTCCGGATGTGCACTTAGATTGGCTGTTTTCGAGGCCCTTTAACCGCGAATTCTTTAAAACTGCAGATACTTTGCAGCCTGTACTCATGGTAACTTACCCGTAATAATACACGCACCGGGAACAAGCCGGCACTGATTTCCCAGTGTTTTAAACAAGGACAGAAAAATAGCCTGGCCTAGCAGTATCGAATAATGGCTCATTCGTATACAATCTCACCCTTCGAGGCCACTGTCATGAGTGAAATTTATTTAGGGTGCGCGGCACAAAACAACGACAACGCTGGTGGCTTCTACATCACATGAAAAATGAACGCAGCCATGCAAGCTTTCATCGCGATAAAATGTGCCGATTGGGTCCATGACGGGAGTACCACACAGGATTGGATTCGAAAGATGTACTAAGTGCTGTCTCGCGAGCATCCAGTTTCGTATATCACACATTCTTTTGAGTAAACGCATATACAGACCTTGTTATTTGCGACATTTGCTCCTTTGGACCCACTGATTTGCAATCCAAGGGCATGGCAGGAAAGCGGACCAGCACCTACGTTTTGTAGGTTATACCATATAGACTTAATACACGTTGGAACTTCCTCCCCGTGATAGCGTATTTATGAAAGCACTGAAATCTAGTGGCGGTTGTGTTGTGCGTTATGAAAATGCAACGGCCAACTTTCGAGCTACAGAGTACCATTATATCTTCCGCAAAGCTTTGCAAATCTACTCTTATTACAATGTAAACGTTGTAAAAGGCTTGTGCAAAACATTCCCTATACTGAACACAGGTGCGTACATGATAAAAAGCGTTTTAGAGGGCAGAGAAAAATTGGAAAACAAGTATCATCCCGGAAGACATGAGGATATTTGGTGTATCAGATCGTCGATTGATATTGAGAAGGGTCAGTAGCGTGTTAGATTCCAACCGTTTACTGTCCACCAGATTTCAACAGACACTTTGAGCTAAGAACAGTGTACCGATTGCTCCAAGCAACCTCACGAATGGGAAGAACCAAGTGAAAAGTGGCGTGTGCCCTGACCTTGTGTGTTTACTGAAGATGGAGCTGCAACATTTTTGCCCGGTGATTACAGGTGACTATATACCAATTTTCGAGCATCACCTGGAGACAAAACGCTGAAGCTTGGAGTGGCGCACCACAAACACTCCCTGTTCAAAGAAGGAGAGAATGAACAAATCGAGATACAAGGCAATGCTTATTTGTTTTGAATTTTTTTGCAGTTTTTTTTCTGTGGATCGTTCGTTTGTTTGTTTTTTGTCTTTGTCCCCCCTAAGAAATTCATGCCTGCCGGAAAAACACCCAGTGAAGCTTTTTTGAAAATGTTCCTGGAAATCTCAGGAAATGAGTGGCATGAGGCTTGCGCAAGCTTAAGTTCTAGACCCCGACAGCGGCTCATGCCAGGCGGCAGTTATTACCAAGCACCATCAAATAAGTTTCTGAGGATTTTTTGGTTCCTTCTGGATCAAAAATCAGTAGCATGGGTGCCATTTTGGCACCTTTGACAGGAGTGCACAAACAGTTAGGACAACAGTTTGTGAAAGACCGTAACTAGCGAGAAATGCTTTGCTGCAGCACTGCTACCAACACAAGAAACAACGTTTATCTTTATGTGTAAGCCGACTGGACACTTTTAAAGGGACACTGAAGTGATTTGTAAACATTGCGGGATTACTAAGGGAAATTGTAGTCCGGAGTCCATAGGCCATGTTATGGCCACTCTTAGTGCGTTTACGCGAATTTATTTAGTAGAAAAGTCAAATCGAAAATGCTATCCTCCTCTCTGCGTCCTCGCCCATTTTCTGTGGCGTTTTCGTGTGACGTCAGGAGGAAATGAATTTGGCTTGCCTGCGTTACTGCACGGCTGGCCGACCTTCCGACAGGGTCGGTCGGCCCAGCGTTTAGTCCGCCGGTGGCCGACGGGTCGTCGCAATTCGTTCACTCACTTCAAACTAAGCCACAAATACGTTTGTGAATGGAAAAATGTGCCTTTCTTTACTTTGTTAGTTTGTACACTGTATCAAGCTCCAAGTCCAGGTCGCTCCGCACAAGCGTTGCACAAGCGCCCATGCGACGTGTCGCTGACTGGTACGCCAGCAGGAAACTCTACGGCCACCCGAAGGCGGGAAAAAGTCAGTGAAATCAATCTAGGTACTAAGGAAATAAAATAAACTGAAACTTGCAGTTAGATTTCGCCTCTCCATCTTCTTGTCGAACTGATGGAGACGAAATAGTGATGTTCTTTTGATGCGCGAGCCGAGAGGACGATCTCGACTCGCTCCGATGACCGACGACCGATGCTTGGAGCGGGTGAGGGATGAGGACTGCCTTCTTTGCTGGATATTAGGTTTATTTACATTATTTACATGACTCCAACTTTACATCACGTCAGAGTGACGGTTACATTGTCACTCTGACAGCAGCAGCCTGTTCGGCCGAGATCTATGCTGAACTAGATCCCCTCTCGACCGACCCTCGACAAAACCCAACACTCCGGTTTTGATACGAAAAACCCCGCCTCCAAGAAGGGGGCGTACAAGAAAGAGAGAAAAACCTTTCAAAACAATTATTACAAACCATTGATTGGCCACAGGAACCAGCCAATCACACACATGTCCCCACCTGCGGTCACGTGACCCAACCCTCTCTCTTATGCACTCAAAGTGCGTTTCCTACGCACGCTGTTGCACCCGGCCAGAAAATACAGGACATCTGCGGCCTAAAGTGAACCATCCATTACGTTCAGCGGGCGGTATCTGCACAAACAACAGCCAAGCCGAGGGCCCGGAGCGGTCCTCGCGCGGCTGACCTCCCTCCGCGCGGCGCCTCCCGCGACGCCCCAATTGTCCCGCGACGCGCGGGCAATGAGGGTTGCTAATTTCCTCCCAGACGAAGGACGCCGCCGCCTGCCGTCTGTCCCCCGGGAAGAGGCGCTTCAGGTCCAAGCGATCGTCTTCAAGGCGAACGAACCGTCAACGGAGCGCTCCCGGCGCCGGCTTCGCAGATTCTCAAAAACTTACACCGCGCGCCCGTTCGACACTAAGATACGCACCATCATTCGGGTTCCCGTCAGCTTGCCATGCCGAATGACCCCGCCACCTTCGACGCGACAGAGGTACTCAGGCTAATCGCCCCCGTCCTTTGACACACAAAAGGACGGGCACAACACACGCTCTCCGCGGCTCCGAACTTGGCGTCCGTGCGGCTACATGAAAGGGACACGGGAAAGTAGCTACCAGCGGAAGCGACGCCAATACATGGGCCACCGGCGGCCTTCATTAATTACATGCGGAGCCCGAACTTAACACTTGCCGTACAGCGTAAACCTAGGGAGCAGGAAGCACTTTTTTGCGCTGGGTGAACAAGCACAGCGGTCAGCAGCATGACCACACACACATCTGCGAACGCTTTTCCGTTTAAGAAATGCAATTGCTAGACGTGAGATATTGTGGAAGTTTGGGGGACCCTTACTGCACGAGCGCTTTACAATAAAAAGTCACCTAAACTACTTGAAATACGAAAACTAAATAAAAGTGTGAACTGGCTATACGTTATATACCCTGTATTTCCAGTAGAGGCAGCGCTGGCCCGTGGCCGAGTGGTCTGGGGCGCTATAGCTATGTTATTTTGAAAGTCGCAAGTTCGCATACCGACGGCTATAGTAATTATTTTGTAAGTGGGTTCTTTTTCTTTTTCGGGCGATGTTTTCTATACTGCGGTCATAATTTTTGGGCCGTAACGTTCCCTGCTCCACGAGCCAGTTCGCTGAACGCGCGCAGACTGACACTGACGCGCTAGCGAGTTCTCGTTGGCGTGCTGTTGCCATAAGCACCGACTGTTTGCGGGCAGTGGGCACAGGCCAGAATCAACAGACCCTTGGTGTTGTGCGAACACGCTTTTTAGGATACAGGCATGAGTAAGGCAAGCTCCAAATATGGGGGAAAGTGCATGGTGTTTGAGCGTCTGCGGTGACACGGAGGGCTTTCATGCACTGCGTAGGCCTCGGCTAGTGATTGCTACAGTTCCAAGCCGTCCTGGGAGGCTTATCTTAGGCATTTTTCAGCCGACAACATGGCAGAAACACGATATGGGGATTACTGAGATATCGAGAATGCCCATCAAACGATTACGTCGGATCTCATGCATGTTGTTTTACAGAACCGAAACCGAAATTTGTTTGAATGCTAATCTTGGACATCGTCCAATCATGGTCACAGCCTTTCACGTCACATCCAATCACGTCACAGCCTTTAGTTGGCGCACGGTGGTTTTCCTTCTTTCGGGCTTTATAAAATAATTACGAACTTATCAACGGGATAAACGATGAAAAGTGTGTTAATTCGAGCCAGTCTACGCAGTGCAAGCAAAAACGAGACCTCGACAAATTCACTTCAGCGT
Organism: Haemaphysalis longicornis; assembly: GCF_048455015.1. NCBI lineage: Eukaryota > Metazoa > Arthropoda > Arachnida > Ixodida > Ixodidae > Haemaphysalis > Haemaphysalis longicornis. The sequence goes on from NW_027526203.1 coordinate 1,815,220, forward strand.
CCCTTTAATCAGATAACCTTAAATTTATAGAGAACAAAATTCAAGGTTAAAAGGAATTCCTTATCATACACTCTTAGTCAATTCCTGGTTATACGACCCGCATGCAGGCGGGCCGCCGCGTCATTTTAAAGCCGCTTATAAAGCGGCGGTTCAGGCGGCCTCGCGCGCATGCGGCCCGCCAAACATGCGGCCCACCGAACACGCGGCCCGGCGTTTAAGCGGCCGTATTGAGGGCCGCCTAACCAGCGGGCCACCTAACCAGCGGGCCACCTAAACACCGGGCCGTGTGTTCGGCAGGCCACTTGCCGTAATTTTTTTACGCGGCCTGTTATGCTAATCTATTCCCGCTTACGAAGCGGCCCCCAAATCATACGGCCCCTCAAATAAGCGGCCGTGTTGCTTTCTAAAAAAAGAAGAAAAAACCAGCCAATCGGCCAGAATTGAGTTTATCCGGTTTTTTTTTGCTCGCATTGCCAGGTCAACGTCAGCATCTCGTGACGAATGCTCTAACACATGTTACATCATGCGAGGCACACAAAGTGCACATAGGCACATACACACAACCCTACGGAGACTCGAACCCGGGTCTACTACAACACATGAAGAGGCGGGTATCATAACCACTGCTCCACGACCCACGGGTTGCTGGGGGGTGCAAACATGGGCGTATAAGTATTCTGCATGCTGTTGCGCGTCAAGCAGGAGTCTTAAATAACACATTCCGCTTTGAGTGACTTTCTTTAGACCACCGTTTTCGAATCACTCCACCAAAGAGGCATAATACTACGGTTGGGAGGGCTTTAAGTACATTGTTACGAGCAGAAACCTTTTGTCATGCTGTGTGCCCATTTCAACAGTATGATGCGCCATGCGGTGATTTATTCCATCGATAAAAACGGAATTGATAACAGTTCTTCTGCCTTGTAACCAAAAGTATTCTTGGCCATTCGCGGAAAGTGCCTCCTATGACAATGCATGCAAATAACTAGCACGTAAGGCACACTGTCGTGCTGAACATAAGAGCTGTCTGGTCACGAGTGGCAAGTATACCAAGCATGAAATGGTGTACTGAAGTTTTTCTGCACGTCGTAGCTCTTCTGATGGTGCTGTTACATGCCTTCCCCTTTATTTTTGTAAGAGGGGGCGGTAGTAAATTACGTCTCTGGTAATGTAAAGAACCAATAATAAATTACTCATTCTATATGACATTGTGTCGCGACGCCTGCAGAATTGCCGCGTCGCCTGAAGAATTGGTGATCGCGAGCACACAAAGAATATCCTAGCGTTTTCTCACGCAGACCGGATAGGCGCTCGGCCGTGTAACTTGTAACCCCCTGCATTTCCAGAAAAATGCAGTTTTCGCGGAAGTTCCACCTTTAATCGTTATAATATCGTAAAGATCATTTGTCGAACCAAATTTTGAGAAACCAAAAAATAAAAAAATATAAAAAAATGACAAACTGGTAAACAGTATAACACCCTGCATTTCCACAATAATGCAGATTTTGCGGAAACTTGGAATTTTTATCATAGCGTAGATCGAGAGAATTGGCCGAACATAACTTTGAAAAACGAAAAACCAAGAAAAATATAAAAAATACGAAAAATGGTGAGCCGTGTAACGCCCTTCATTTACTAAAAATGCAGATTTGGCGCCAGTAACACCTGTGATCGTTATAATAGTGTAAATGGAGATAATTTGACGGACAGGACTTTGAAAATCCAAGAAATATGGCTCTAAAAGACTCACACTCAAGAGAAGCGCCATAAGAATGCTGAGCATTAGTAGACAATTCTCTTAATTTTTGCAATTTTTTTAAGTGGCCTCATTTAACTCGCGCTCCAGTTATTAAGAGTTATATTATTGTACGGGGAAGCGCAAGGTCGCGGTTGAGCATTTTCAACATTTTCAAGGTCATTCACCAAAACCATAGCACTTGGTAATGAATGCACACTTGTGCATCTGAAGTTTAGACCGTATAAAACATTGCCACCAATAAATGTGTTACAATGGCTGCAATTGCACTAACACATTTGTGACTTGTGCACTTCTGGAACACCTTCATGACTTCAGTTATCATGCAATGAGGTTTTACCTTTATAATCTCAGTGTTTTGCCACCTGATCTATCAGGCCTCAATGCACATACCAGAAATTAAAAAAAAAAAACTCCCTATATTTATAATGCCATGTTACAAGCAAAGCTGTAAAGCAAATATCTGTATACATTAAACCTATCCGGATCTTGAAGTGATAGTCTACTCATACAAGCTTGGGACATGAGCAGAGAGCTGAGTTGGGTATGTAAATTTTCAGTATTTTGTCATTTTCGAATTCATGAGCATGCACAAGTGTGAGATTAAAATTACAGGAATGACACCATGTCGAAGGAACGATGTTTTCTTTTTATTTGATATCAAAAATACAAATACGAACACGAAATACTTATACTGAAATAACAAATACAAATATTAGCAGATTGCCCTTATGGAACACACAAATGAAAATATTCTTTTGTGGAATAGCAAATAAGGACCTGTCAAGATAAAATTATTCTTTCATTTATGGAATTTTCAGCAGCTTGCTGAACAGGGAGGAAACTCATCTTTTTTGCAGGCTGCTGACTGTATAAAGCCCAATGTTTGGCCTAAAGCTGACGGGTATACCTCATGTCCTAATGTAATATATTACCAAACAAAGAAAAAGTACTTTCTCCAGGCTTCAATTATGGTCCAGGTGAGGTGAGGTGACTGTGAGAGGGAAAGAGGTTCCCAGCCTGCACCACATATGTATCGCAGGGAGAGAAAGGGAAGAGCAGGGGGTAGAAATACACCACTTCCGATGATGTAGAAGGCCTTTGTAGAATCCCCCCCAGCAATCTTTGGCCCGGGAACTGCTGCTTCGGGGATTTCGTCGCACTGTAATGGAAACAGCGTTGTAAACATCTCAAAAACCTCGAGTTACGGGTAGCATTCTGTTGTGTTGGCACTGCGTGAAGAAAAGAAAAGGTAGTTGAAAAAGTGACCAGGTACAAAATTGTGGCGTTATTTATCGGCGGTAAAACAGTATAGCCTGAAGGAGCGCAGCAGAAGTATCACCAACACCTTAGCAGATATGTGAAAATATCATAAATCAGGCATGTGCATCGCTGTAGTTTAGGCAATTATTTCTTTCTTTCTGCTTTATATTCAAAAGCTCTCCAAAAGGACGTTTCTTCATATACATAGGAAGGCCGAGCGCTTTTTCAGTGCGAAGGCGTGCGAGAAAACCTTGGCATAATTTTATTTGACGCTGGCACGTCAATTGGACGTCGCAAAAAAACCCTTTTCGCTGTTACACGCGGAGGGTAATGTGCCCTAGTTTCTTTTTATGAAACAATTTCCACCAATAGTATGGGGCAAAACATTTTATGAAAGATCGAATAAAACTGCTAGCAATATCTTTCGCTAAAGCATAGGTAAACTGCGCGCACGGACCAACAGCCAACGCATCTGTAACCATGGCCTCCTGTATAACGCCTTTACAGGAGGCTGAGTAACAACATTAGAAGCCACCGCCTTGAGCAACCTCCACGCCGGCGCCGCGCCGCGTTTGCGCTGCCATTGCATCATGTTTCTGCAAACCGCGAGTTGACACTCCAGACAGACGACAGCTGTGCCGAACACAACAAGATGGAGGCTGGTGTTACTCATGAATGTTGCTTCATGTGAAAACTTTACCACTTAAACGCACCGTAAGAAAGTTTCCAAATCGCCACAAGATCCAGTCTTCTCAACGGGCAAGAAAATTCACTAGCCGAAACGACGACGCGAAAATCTGGTTAAGAAAAAACGTTATCACTAACTTTTTGCTACTCTTACCGAAAATGGCAAGCAGTGGCCACAGAATATTAAAAAATACAAAATTCAAACTGGTTTTTATGTGGTTTGACCTTGAAAATGGGACGTGTGTAAAAATGCAAATTCTTTATGTCACCGCGGTATACTCATTACGGCAACGGAAGTACCCCACATGTGCAAGCTTTTTCGTTTTCCTCCTGGATCCCAAAACGGCCGCCGCACTGGGAACCCGAATCCTCTCTATAAGAACGTCAAATTTACCGTACGATCACGGGTATCGGAGAACAGTTTTGGCGCGGGCTTCTTACGACGACGCAAAAGGCATAATTTCGTGGTCCTTGCTATATTGTCTGCAAACACAAATTCTTACAGTCTGCGCTCCCCCACCCCTCGAAAAAAAAAGAAATCCAGGGACTTACCTATGCGCTCGTGTTCAACCGGGCTATGCCCGTAATACACACACCAGCCGGCTTGACATGGCGCCGCTGCTTGGCTTGCGTTCCCGGTGGCCGGTGTAACAGGGTCGGTGTAACAGGGGAAGCAACTGCATTCGCAGTTGCTTCTCCTGTTACACTGATTTCGATGCACACATTTGATGTCAGCGGAAGCGAACGTGGTCAAGTGTGAACGCTCGGAACTGAGTGTGAACTATACAGAGCATGAGTCAAAGCGCGGGACCCCAACTTGCTCCGCGCTGAAATTACTCCATACTGCACACGCGCGCTAAAGACAAATCACCGGACCACAACTCGCCACGCACGATCTTTTTTCCACTCCTACTGCGCATGTGCGGGCATGTTTTTTTTAAATGTTTTTCGGTTGTCGCCGTGTCGTCGGGCGCGTGTCGTCGGCCGCCGCAAAGGAAGGTTGCGGGCCATTGTGTGAGGGGGAATACGCGCATGCGCCGCAAGCCACACATATCGCTCGGAGCGTCACGATTGCCCCCCTCTTTTTATTTATTTCCTGGCGTCAGGCTGTCCGCTAGTATATAGCCGTGACACGGGTCGTTGGCGCAGCATATAAGCATGCTGTAACCGCCTGAGGTTTTGTCACGGAAAAGAAGTCTGTCAGGGCCTCTTATATCACGGTATTGAGGCTCCCAACCGCATATAAATAGGACGCTATCCGGGACGCGACTAAGAGTGTACCTTTTTCTGCCACGCGTCGTAGTCGCAAGAATTGGTCAGCCCACATGGCCGCGAATTTTCCCCCGTAGGGCCATTTTTGGCGTTAGCTGTAAGGATAAGACGCGGCAACGCTTACTATACGACGTCCTCTGGCAAACGCCAGCTTCTGAGCAGTGATCGCATCTTGACAGAGCGCGCACTTTTTGCTCATTTTAGTTTCAGATAAGGGGGGGGAGGGAACTGGTATGAAGCCTAAATTTCGCATTATGTCCATACTTCCCGATTCGCCAAACTGTTTGACAATGAACGTACGCTATGCGGCCAACATAACTGTAAAATTTACTTATACATCTCCCCCATGAGCTTGCGCACAGCGTATGCTCTGAGTGCAGCAGCAACAAATGTTTCTCTCACCTAAAAATTGTGCCGTGATGTCATTTATATGGCTGTATATGTTTTTCTATGCACCACCCCATGTGGGCTTAACTATCCATCCCGGAGCTTTACCTTCGACAGGTCAGTGTCAAGCACTCCTCATATACGACGCCTGGAATGAAAGCCGCAGTCACTTGGAAGCTTGAAAATACTACTCGGAATTTCCTAATTCCTTTTTTTGCTAGAACTCTACACGGCGCTGTGTGTTCTGCAGCCTGCCTGTGTTCTGTGCCTTTCCTAAGTCAAGATTAAGTAAATAGAGGCCCTGCAGGGCCAAGAACTTTAGCGCCTGCTTGGGACATCCACCCCTAAATGCATTTCCACCGACGGGACGCTTCGTGAAATTACATGCTTCTCATTAAAATATCCCCGCTTGTATGCACATATTACGTCCTGTTTTGTCCATACCCTCGCCTGCAGCTTACTAGTACAGCCTGGGAGGCCCTGCCGCTAAGCTGTTAACATCTTTCAAGGCCTGAATTATCGCCATGGCTGTTGCTCGCATGGTATATCAGTCCCGGATCGTCCGCGGACTGCCCGAGACGCGATCCGGCGCTCGATTTTTCCATGTATTCCTAATGGGCATCCGGTCCGAACGCAGTCGTCGACTGCCCGCGTATCGTCCAGGACAGGTAAATCGAGGAGTCCCAATACTAACGACAGTGCTGGGAACATTCAAAATGACAGCAATGGTTCGGGTTACCTTGACACGTCACCCTTGAGCAAATCTCGCACTGCCACGTTAAATGCTGTGGGCCAGAAACTCAGCTATAGAACATTTGTGCGTGCGTGCGTGCGTGCGTGCGTGCGTGCGTGCGTGCGTGCGTGTGCGTGTGCGTGTGCGTGTGCGTGTGCGTGTGCGTGTGCGTGCGTGCGTGCGTGCGTGCGTGTGTGCGTGTGTGTGTGTGTGTGTGTGTGTGTGTGTGTGTGTGTGTGTGTGTGTGTGTGTGTGTGTGTGTGTGTGTGTGTGTGTGTGTGTGTGTGTGTGTGTGTGTGTGTGTGTGTGTCACCGCACTGTCACCGTAACACACATAGGCGTCGAATTTTCATCCCACAGCAGATCAACAATACCTCTAATGCCAGCTTCTCCCTAAAACAGAGCAGCATCGACGCATCGTTAGGCACACACAGTGGCGAAGAGCCTGGTTTGCTTTCGGCTGACGAAGTTCGATCGCGCGCAATATTATTCGCCGATAGGGTCATTGATTGATTGATTGATTGATTGATTGATTGATTGATTTATTGATTGATTGATTGTAGGGTTTAACGCGCCGACGCAACGCGGGCGATGAGGCGCGCCGTAGTGGAGGGCTCCGGATTAATTTTGACCACCTGGGAATCTTTAACGTGCTCCGAAATCTCGTGCACACGGGCGTTTTTGATTTTCGCCTCCATCAGAAAAGCGGCCGCCGCGGCCAGGAATCGAACCCGCGACCTCGTGCTCAGCAGCACAACGCCTTAGCCACTGAGCCACCGCGGCGGGTCCGATAGGGTCATTGCTGCTGTGACACGAAGGAAGGAAACCTTTGCGGCTCACGAAGAAGCTACGCCGGTTAAGCCCAATGAGGATACGTAAGAGAACTTTGCCGCAGCGAGGTTGCTTGATGAGGCTACCGGCGGCCGGCCGCATGCCCCCCGCAGCCGTCGCGTACGCCCGGCCACGGAAGCGCGTCCAGCGGCGGCTCCAGCGCGTCCAGCGCTGTGCCCAAATATCTGCCATTGCCAAATCTTGGAGGACGCAACGCGCTTCACCTCGCGCCTCGATTCTGGCCGTCGCGCACGGGCGCGGGAACGCGTGGAACTGAGCGTGCAAGCGCGTGCGTGGTTATAGTGCGCGCGCGTTTTTGTGTGCTCACGCATCTTCACCCACCCTCACCCTTCATCATTCACATGCGGAACAGCAAGCTCAGCTCGCAGCTATACTGACTCCTCTGCATCAGTTAATCTCTCTCTCTCTCTCTCTCTCTCTCTCTCTCTCTCTCTCTCTCTCTCTCTCTCTCTCTCTCTCTCTCTCTCTCCAGAACGTGTGTTCTTCAATCACCTGAATGTTTAAGTACACAAACGGTATGCAGTGGCTTTGTGAGGTTTTGTGAGGACATTTTGAACTTTTAGGCGCACTGCGAAACGTGTTTTGGCTTTTGTAAATTAAACAGCTGGTAGTTTGTGCCAATCTTGTGTATGTTCCCCATCGTTCGTCTTCGTCCCCTGCGAACGCTCAGCGCATTCCAGCACGAATCAGTTACAACTGATTCAACCTCGCTACAAGGCTTTCTTTCCGGTGAAATATATAGGCACTCGCATAACAGATGCCCTATGATCTCCGCCGTGCCACAAACTTCACATGCTATCATTCGCGTAAAGCAGGAGTAGTCATTCGTGAATACCGCTCGCAGCCAAAAAAGGGCGAAGAAGCGTTTCCTTAGGTTCGGGTGTTAACGGAAGGAGGGGCCGTTTTGGTATCGTATCAGTGACCAAATGTTCACACATGTATCTGACTTTTATTATGATGTATTAGCGTGTACATTATCGTAGTAGCTGAGGCCTGCTTTTCAGGATATCGTGTATTTTTTTTTGTTTCTTTGTACCGACAGCCTACGCTGCATATATACTGTATTATATCCTGCAGAGTATATGCCCTGCTTGCTGCCTGTTCGCAGTTACCGGAGCCCAGTCAAGTTGCTGTAATGCAGCTTTTTTTCAGTCATCGTTTTTTTTTTCACCCGGTAGTCATTTGGTGAAAAATAAAACAACAAACCTGCAAAAAATTGAGAATTTGCGGGTCAAGGGCACCGATGGGGTTGCGACAAAAATGAAGTTATTTTATGAGAAATAAATATTGTTTAAAACCCCAAAAAGTGAATGCGTCACTTGATATTCTATGAGTAACTTGTCAGGGAAACCGCAGCTGATGACGCCGTATGCCTCTTTCGGGCGACTCAAATGGGACGATTCATTCACGGGGAGTGACTGCAGGCTCACCGGCGATCGTGCTAGGCACCCAGCGCCGCGCAAAAAAACAGGAGCGCGATGCCGAGTCGACGGGCATCCGTTGGCACACCACGCCCGGGAACGCTTCCGCTTCAACAAGGTCACGACGACCCCAATCTGCGCAGCTCCTTCCTGAGCCGGCACCCGGAGTACACCAACGCGGCCGGTCGCTGTTATGGAGATCTGATGACGCCACACAGCGTGGCCAGTCCGGAAGGGGCAAATGAGGTTACGCATACCGGTCCGGGCCGTTTCGATACGTGCTTGTGGAAACCGTTCACTGAGTAAGCACCCACTCAATCTTTACTGGCAGCTTTATGGCGCCATGCCGCGGACAATTAAGAAATCTTGAAAAATGTCCTCTTGTGGCGCACTTTAAACTTAGCGCTAGCGCGCAGCTTTTGCTCAGACAAGGTTGAGTCTGAAGAATAGCACAAAATGCACAATGCTTTTTGGCAAATATGTTTTCAGAATCGGTAAAAAATTTCAAGTGCACGGAAAAAAATTGAATCCTGACCTACTAAAACAATTCAACTAGTGTGCCTCCTTCTTTAAAGCAGTACCTGATGTTACATAGACGACCCTGACAAGCTTACGGGACGGGAAGGGGGGGTGGGGGGGCTGGATGGGGACGCCGTGGGGCAGTGTCCAGGGAGCTTATAGAACAAGAAAAAATATGCTTCATAGCCCTTTCCTTGATAATGCATTATACAGCAAACTACAAATTGACAAATTTGTAGTTTACAATAAAACACTTTCCGGCTGCTCCCATGAGTGATCCCTAATTGTGTGTGTACCATCACACCAAATCACAGCGCGAAAGCTAAAACAGCAATGTCAGCATATATATATATATATATATATATATATATATATATATATATATATATATATATATATATATATATATATATATATATATATATATATATATATATATATATATATATATATATATATATATATATATATATATATATATATATATATATATATATATATATATATATATATATATATATTTATATATATATATATATATATATATATATATATATATATATATATATATATATATATATATATATACAGCAAGGTGCGAGTAATCAGTTTTGTATACCTTTTAAATTCCTCATAAAACTGAAGTATTTTTTTCTTCACTCAAACTAGTGTTTTTTTTAATGAGCTGAAATACTACTGTCAAATTTGAAAATCTAGGCCAGGTGCAACAGAAAATGTACCAGCCTCTTTTTTACCACCCTTACTGTCGTCCTAGCGACTACACAAAGCCATCGACAAGAGACATGAGTGTGTTATTTATTGGTGCCCCTTGCTTCGTTTTATTGTACTGCTTGGCTGATAATAATGACTTAAGACATTGTCCATTTTGCTTGAATTACTTCCTTGTTACGTCAGCTGCTGATGCTGGGTGGCAGAAAATTCGAAAGTTTTTTCGGTGTTTCTTACCACTTTTTATGAAAACAGCGTCCTTAACGGGTCGCCAAAGGCAGCTCTTTCAAATAAGGCAAGGTAGGGCTTCGTTTTCATGGTCCATTTAGGATCCTTGGCCAAGCATGTAAGAAGACGTGGCGGAAAAATATCGCCGACCATGGGCTGCGGCCCCTTCGTTATCGGGCTTACTGCGACAATCAAGAGCGAATGCTGCCTGCATCCCCATTGAAGAACAATCAACAAAGAAAAATTCCACGTAAAGCGCGCAAACACACGCCCGCGCACACAACATGGCGTTTTATTCGCCTGTGAAGAGCACCTTTACCTGTACAAGGGACTACCAAACACGCTAGTGGAAATCAGTGAAACCAGACGTACAGGGGGGATTAAAAGAAATACGAACAACGGAGCGCACAGCCTCCGACGCATGCTGCACCGTCAGGCTGCAAAGTCAGCAAACTGCGCGCATGCGTCATGCGCACATCTTTGAGAGCATGTGAGAGTGTGGCCTACATTTATTGGAAATGCTTGATCAAGAAAAGACCCCGGTCGTTTATTTTGAGGCGCCTTTTCACGCTGCGGCGCCACTGAGCGAGATGATCGTTGAACGGCATCATGCTAGCTGCAATCAGCCTGCTGCGCGCTTCGCTCCCTTGTGTAGTAGATAACATGATGCTCAGTGGCGACAGAGCATAGAAAGGCGCCTTAAAATAAATTACCGGCGTCGCTTCTTTATCAAGCATTTCCCCTAACAGTAGGTCACACTCTCAAACGCTCCTAAAGAACTACGCATGCGCGCAGTTTACTGACAGTGCAGCCAGACGGTGCGGCATTCGTAGGAGGCTGTGTGCTACGTTGTTCGTATTTCTTTTAATCCCCCCTGTACGGTGCCCAACTCTGGGCACACGTGTCAATTAGAAAGAACACAATCTCTAGAATTTCGAATAGACACGTATCTTCGCTTACCTCACCCACCGCGGTGGCTCAGTGGCTAAGACGTCGTGTTGCAAAGCCCAAAAACGCGGTTTCAATTCCCGACCGCGGCGGCCGCTTTTCTGATGGAGGCGAAACACGAAGATGCCCGTGTGTTCGAGATTTCGGCGCACGGTAAAGATCCCCAGGTGGTCGAAATTCATCCGGAGCCCTCCACAGCGGCGCGCCTAATCACCTGTGTAGCGTCGGCGCGTTAAACCTCATAATCAATCAATCTTCTCTTATCCCCGTGTAGTACGTTTAAGAATCTTATTTCTCTGGCCCCTTCGCCCTATTTCCCCCTCTTTCTCGTTTCGTGTGGTTCGCTTCGCTTGTATAAAGCCGATTTCTCGAGCCAATAACAAACATCGTGCCTTTCTTCCTGCGTCCCGTCTGTGGCACTGTTTTAATTCTTGTGATTATGCATGTACCTAAAAGCCAAAATTTCAACACTCTTTAACTGCTGCAAATAGGCATAGGCAAATGTAGGACTTTAACCTGGCTGGTACACAGCAGTACAACAATCTCGTGGACTGATTGCACTTGCACCGTCTCAATGAGGGGGAGAAAGAGAGCGACAAATGTTTTATTGAGCCTTTAAAGGCCCCTTGTGGGGGTGTGGTGACTGGCGCACCGGCGACCGCGGGAAGGGCGAACAAACATCGCGCAGGCTGCCAAGAGTTTGACATTTCTTCTTCCCAGCCTTGCACCCTGCTTGCTCGAGCATCAGCAGCATACCATTGCAATTAGGGGACTTAATTGCTATACTGGTGTGCAGTCCTTTCACCATGTTGTGGCTATGGCATTGTGCAGCTGAGCCGAAGGACGCGGGTTCGATTCCAGGCCATGGCGGCCGCTTTTCTGATAGAGGCGAAAAGCGAAAACGGCCGTGTGTTCGAGATTTCGGCGCGCGCTAAAGATCCCCAGGTGGTCAAAATTAATCCTGAGGCGTCCACTGCGGCATGCCTCATCGCCTATGTGGCGTCGGCGCATTAACAAACCTCACAATCAATCAAATAATCAAATTTTTGTGACCGTGGTGAGCCCGTTCGGAGCGTTCTGATTCATTGAAAGGGTAAAAATGAGCGAGAGACTGCGAAGTTGATGGCGCGTGAAAGAAAGAAGCCCCTAATGGCACTTACCACCCGTTATCATTAACGGCATGGCCGAACAGTTTTGTCGAGAACCGGAAACCGTTATTTCTTTTTTCGGTTCAGTTCCGGTTCGAGTTCAGTCTAAAGCAGTGCACGGGCCGCAATTTCTAGGCCCGGCCCGACCCGGCCC
>NW_027526203.1:1832316-1853378 GCF_048455015.1 Haemaphysalis longicornis
TCACCGCACGCGCGACACGTTAATAATGGATCGACTTTGGATGCGAACACCACCAACACCTGTTGACGTAAAAGGCCCCAGAACGGCATCATTCAAAATTGTAGGTTTGTGCATTGCTTTGAGGCAAAAAAAGACAAAAAAGTCGGCTTATGCTCAATTGGCTTAGGCTCAATGGGTGATAAAAAAACAGGTCTGAAGGGGAAGTTTCGAGTCTTTCACGCCTAATCGCGGTGGCCAAATAGAGCCTTTCGCCCGGAACACCTCACCGAGAGCTTCAGCTCCCGCCCTTGCAAAGATCAGAGCGTGCGCCATTGTTATTCCGTTTGTAAGGTACGTACGCTTGTGGCGTAGCCGCAGCAACAGCGAGAAATGAAGTGGCGCCAAAGTGCGGAATAAATAACAGACCAATTCGAATGTGGGCTTTGGCAAACACTTCGAAGATTTAAAGGGCCCTTGAAAAACTTTTGAAATCCCTTCTGGACATCTGCAGAACGTTTTTAAAAGATTCCTAACAAGCGTCCAGTCCTTAGATCTAGGTTCCCATGAAATATCTGACCCTAGCATTACTTCTCCGCATACCTAAGGAAACATAAAAACACGACCAAAAGATTTTTAAGGAAACATGAAAACACGACCCAAAGTCGAAGCATTTGTTTGTGCGTCTGTGACATCACAGAAGAAACATCGCCGCTATTGACCAGTTCCCTCCCCGTCGCAGAAATATAAGCACCCATGACGGCCTGAAAGAAAATCGCGATGACAGCAAAGCAGGGGCCGAGTAAGGTATTTGCAGTGGCGTAAAATCATGGATTTTAGTTTTATCACTCATAGCTGTAACTTTTACAGCGACCGAAGGCACGAAGGAAAGCTAGAAAGCGTTATTTATTAAGCTGCACATTTTTTTTTGTAAAGTGGTTATTACCACACGAGCAGGCTCCTCGTGAATCTGTGGTATACACGAAGAAGGCGACGACGTCGATGGTCCGCACGTATAAACATTTGCATGTTGCTTGGGTATCCCCATCCCCAGCCGCTAATGTTGCCTCGCACTTAAGCAAAGGTGAAGCCTTATCGATTCGGTAACTTCACTGGGTTGAAATATTAGTGCGGACGCGGGCGTGAGTACGCAGGGCAATTTGAAATTCCAGTGGCGATGGCATCCTCATTTGTGAGCGGGAGTTCGAGGCGATTGAGAGAAATGGGGTTCTCTTGGCCACGCACCAAAAAAACAAAAAGTTTTGGGGAACGTTGAAGGACATAGTACGACAGATATATCGGTGTTACGAAGGCGACCAAGTGGCTTTACGGCGGACAAAAACTTATGTGTAGCGGTGAAGACTTGGCTGTGTCGAAGACTGCGTTGGGGAAGTGGTGGCAGGGAGGCGTCCATAGAGTATCAAAAGTGGTGGGTGTCGTCTCGCATGTATAAAAACGTCTGCGCAGGTCTGAAGATTTCACCAGGTAAACACGACAGGGTGTTGAAAACGAGCTCGGCCGCTGATAATGAAATGCCACTTCGGAGTACGCAACGGAGGTCGAGGGCTAGAGAAAGTCGTTCTGTCCAAGGCACAGGTGTGTGCGGTACCATCACAGAAGCCTTCAGGTGACGGTGAAGTCGTCAAAAGTTGCACAGGAGATGGGGCTACGTACATAATGTTGTTTCTTTTTTACTCAAAGTTCGCCCGGCGGCGTAACGGCGTAATATTGTTACGCTGAGAAAATTTGAGAGGTTATGAAACAAAGGGGTCTCGAACTGACGACCTCCGCCTGTGGGAAGTGAAGTGGGAACGGGGCTGACCTCCACGCTGAGAACTCCTTCGGTCTGTACCTCAGCCGTCATTTACTGGAGTGGGAAAGCTACTAGACGCCGAGTTTTCTAGCGCTGTAGTCTTCCAACGGCCATCTTTCTCACTGGCCCGTTCTTCCGTTTCTGAAAATCCCTCCAGGTTTAGGATGATTGAAGCATCCATGAAAAAAGGGAGGTCTTAGCTGCCGATTATATAGCACATAACAAGACGAGACAGCGGCCGCATATTACAAACGCAAATTTTAGAGCAAAAACAGCCAGAAAGGAACCATTTCAGTTCGTTTTCGTTCAAGTGAGTGCTCCTGTGTGCTGACGCGCAGGGGTGGCAGTTCACCGCAGCACTCAGGTGACCAGCGACGGTTACAAGGCAGTTCTTTCCACCACGGGGCGCGAAGAGAGGGTGACGTCGAGTTAAGCTGTATGCTCCCAACATGGGATCTACGTACAAAAACTCTGGGTCGACCATTGTTCTGCTGGAATTAACGTCTCTAATCTGCATCATTGGTGCCTTGAACATTCCTGCTGGGCGAACAATTAAAAATAACAGGCACTAGTTTCGGGGAAGCCTGAAAATCGCCCCGTTAATGCTTCAAGACTATGGCCAGCTCCATAAGTGATTTGCAATAAATATTACAATAGTTGTAAGTGATACAAAGCACGGAAAGGTTTTTGACCATGTCAGAAAAAAAATAACAAAAAGATAAGGGCAACGGGTGATTGTGCCGGGGCTTTATGACTCCCGAATGGTTTGCACTAGCAGGATCCAAGCGCAGAGCATATCTCCACCTTCCGATAAGCTTACCACCCGCGTGTGGCTTGAAGCCAATTTTCACTGACGCGCACTGCATAAAATCAGGTGAATTATTTATATAGCGTACCAAAGCACAAGACATTTTACAGGAACAAACGCAAACGAATTACGACACCCGCAGGTAACTTTAGCGCGCCTATCGATAGGCTGCCTCTGGTGCAGCCCACTTTGGCTCTTAGTTCTAAAGAAAAAAGAGAACTTGAAAGTGCGCTTCCTCCCGCAAGCGCACCAACAAATACAGCAGCCTACGAGGTTCTGGGCCAAGATCTCGAGCCTTACAACACTTGAAGTTTCCCCAGATCACCCAAAACTATGCGCCGGGTTTCACATCACATTCCCGCACGTCGATTGGGTATTGGGTACAGCGAGTAACCAGTTCGCCTTGTCCCGAATGAAAGCTGCTCACCGATGGATGCCCGAATAGCCTGTATACGAAAATCTAAATAAGCTCACACAGCCGCGCGTGTCCCTGAACGCCCCGCAATCACGCAAGGACATGTAGAGTCGCCGGCGCTTCACTGAGCAACCACCGACATCACCGCTAAGCCGAGTTTAGCTCGTCTGCTCGGTCTTTCATGGGACACAATATAATGAACAGAACAGTATAAAATCATCATACAAGCACTTCACGACACTCACGCCTAGCCTTATTTCCATTACCGTAACAGTGTGACTTTTGGCACAGCAGCTACGCGCGGGTTCGACCTATCATTAGAGGCTAAAATTGTGCTGACTTTTCGGCGGGAGTCGGTACTTGAAAAAACGGGTTTTGTCCTTAAAGCAATGAAAAGTGACTAGGTGAGTGCTTTGTCGCGTTGCCACGCCTATGTTTTAAAGCGAAGCTTTGTATGACTCACTGATGGCGATGTCGCTACGTCGAAGTACAGTGCAGGAAAGCCACCTTTACACAATACGTTTCCACAAAGGCACATCAATCATACCGCACACGTAGGCAATGGGATATCTTTACGCAAAAAACACGATTCGGTATAGAGAGAGAGAGAGAGAGAGAGAGAGAGAGAGAGAGAAGGCTCTTTATTAGAAAAGAAGGCCGAGATGTTTGCCGGAATTGCGACACCGACATGCTACTCGGCGGGGGAAGGGGGAGGGGGAAAGAAAAGGCCCAATAGATTACACGGCAGAAGAAAGAGGAAGAAGAAATAAAATAAGACAGAAAAATAACAAGAAAATCACACTCAGTTTGTGAGTAGTAAGTCGGTATAGCACTGGAAGATACCTTCGCATTGTAATTGAGTCGCTGGTGGTGATGAACGTTTCATCGTCGCATTAGGGTCGCTCAGCATTTCGTGTTGGGTTCGTTGCGTGGGCGTTGGCCGAGTTGAAGTGGACCCAGGCTATGGATTTTGGCAGTGTGGGTTTTGGATTTCGGGAGCGTGAATTTCGGACTTCGGTTTGGCTCAGTGTGCATGGAAAAAGCTTCGCGTTTTAATAATCTTCCTCTCACGAAAGGGGATCTGAAGTTTTTAGTTTTTATTTTGGCATTCTCTCCTCTGTCCACCTTGTTTACGTACAGTTTTTCAGCCTTAATTATTTATTTACAACATACTGCTAGCCACATAAGCGAGGTTAATGTAGGCGCTGTGGGTTAAATAATCATCATCATCATCTGCTGCTGCTCATCATCATCATAATCACCATCGTGATCATACTCATCATCATCATCATCAGCAGCAGCAGCAGCTTGGTTGTGTCCTTTGCAGGACGACGGCCTCTCCCAAAGATCTCCAGCCACGTCTATTGAGTGCTAGCTGAGTCATCCCACCATGGAGTTCGTGGTGGCACCCTATTGCGTTTACGGCCTATTGGCCATCATTCTGTTAAACGCACGCTCCACCTGTTGTCCCTTAGGCGCATGACGTGTCCCGGCCATGCTCTTTTTATTCTCCTAATTAGAGCTGGAATGTCTCCTACACGAGTTTGTTCCCCAATCCACGCGGCTGTTTTCTAATCCTTAAACGGGACACCTGAAATTCTTCTCTCCATAGCCCGTTGGGCCAATCTAAGATTTCTTAGATGTTAAACATATATGCTTAAGTACCATGTATATATCAAAGACAAAGCGAAAGTGACGTAGTAAACAAGGTATGGCCAAAAATGGGTGATAATTGTTAGCAAGTTTAAACGCTGAGAACACCCTAAATGTGCAGGGGCCAAATTGCGCTAAATAATATCAACAGTGATTGATATCCTGCCCTGCTGACACTATTGGACAGCGAAGCAGCTTGATACCAAGGAAAATCACATTACAAAATTAATGACAAATATGCTTTGAATTGGAAGTTGACTATCCTTAATTTAAGGCTATATTGAAGGTGCGGAACCACAACGAGTGCATGAAATAAAAGACGACTTTTCTGAAATGCGAATTTGCATTCTTCTGAACTAGACACCGTAATGATATTTGGGAAGCGTGTTACTGCTTTATCCTAGCATAAGACATGGGAAAATGGCCTAGGAGCGGCGAGGCTATATGTTCTTAATCAGAAAGCAATAAATTGCCCATTGAGCGATTGGGTTGGATTGAAAAAAAAAAAACATTTATTGTGCCTGCAGTTGAAGTCCAAGTTAAGACTTCAGACTTGGCCAGTGTCGTCCTCGCTGTCACCACCAGGGTTAGAGGCACCCCGCCCGTTACCGGGCTGCGAAGACTCCCGCCTGGCCAACGCCACGATGACCCGCTGGACGGCCTCGAGTTGGAGGTCTTGGTTGTCAGATCGCTTCGCCTCTTCAAATGCGGGCGGTAGTATTCCTGATGTAGAATCTTCCGGGAAGTTGGGACAGTCCCAGACGATCTGCTCAAGAGTCGCGGGGGCGTTGCGACACACCCTGAACGTACCGTCGGGGTGTGCCTCCGGGAAAATCTTGTGCATGAAAGCCGGACTCACGACCGTTCTTGTTTGGAGCTGCCTATATATGACTGCCTGCTCCCTGCTCAGCCCTTTACAGGGCGCCGGGAGCGCGCGTCTGGTGAGCCGACAGGCCTTGGTGATCTCTTCAAAGCTGGTCATTCGGTCTTTTGTGCTGAATCACAAGTGATCACCGCTCGGCCCGGCGCGGTCCATTAGTTCGCGCGCGCGGGCGTGTGCGGTTTCGTTACGGTTTGCGTTGGTGTCCGACACTTCCCCTGCGTGTACCGGAAACCACTTGATTCTTGCCCTTTCCAGGTGTCTCGGAGCCTCGTTTAAAATCTTCGTCGCAGCCGCGTAGACTCTGCCTCGGGCAAAGTTCCTGGTTGCCTGCCACGAGTCGCTGAGGACAGTGCTGCAGCCCGGGTCTTTGATGGCCAGTGCGATGGCCACCTCTTCTGCCTCTTCGAGCATAAACGTCGGCTTGGACTTCTTTAGCAGGCTCTTAAATTCCCATTGGCTGCCAAGCGTTCCATAGCGCATGCCTCAAGAAATAAAGCCTAAAGCAAAAAGAGCGCGCGGGCCCTGCAGAGCCACGTGGAAAAAGGGGGAGGGCGTCTGGTCAAAGCGGTTTCACTTAAACACGCAGCGCGCCACCTCCGCCCTCCAGCCGCTTTTGCAACTGTGACACAGCTGCGTAGCAGTCCTGAGCAAGCGGTGTTCTACTGGACATTAATGCTTTCGCCCTCACAACTCGTAAGAAATGTGCGGGTGTCCTGGGATTTTTTTTTGTGTGTGGTAAAACTGCGACTTACAGTTATTTACGATACCTTCTGAGATTAAGCTTCCCACAGCTGTGCAGTCTTCTGCGCAGTCCAACGTCATGCAATTTTTTTCGGGATAGGTCCGCTGTTATACGAACTACAGCCATTCTCTGAAACCTCACGCCTCCAGTAGGAGTCCGTGTATTGAGAGCAGGCGCGGATTTTTAATTGTTTACTACGCCAAGGTGACCTAATCCTTTAGGACAAGTAAATGGAACTCACCGGAATGAAAAAGTCGTCGTAGTGGCCAACTGCAGTGATTTTTTTGCGAAGGTGTCAGCCTTACATTCAAAGCTACAGCGCTTTCACGAGAAAGTTGGCTTTATTCCTAAAAGTATCCTGCTGACGGATTACGACACAAAGGCCACAGGAGTTAGCCATATTCAGCTTCCCTTCAAAATAAACTGCAGCAGCCCTAGAAGCTATTCACTTAACGTATAATTTACAGGGTAAAAGAGAAAAAAGCAAGAACGCGATTCGCGTTAAATTTGTTAATGGTGACAGAAATGTATCGGTTGTCCTGCACTTAAGTCATGATGAGGCAGCGAACTGCACTCTTAAATGCCCATAAAAATTAAGGGCATCACAATATTCTCGTAGGTAAACGTTAAATTGTTGGGTATTGTTGGCATTTTTAGCCCATTGCCTTTCACAATATCAGTTGCAAGTGCCCTTCTGAAACTTGTGAAGTTTTTCTTCCCTCGTTAGAGTTAGGTAGAGTTTTGATAACAGATATTCTAATGGCACCAAGAGATGGCGCTCGGGTTTTAGCACTCGTGACGCTCGATTTGACCTCGGGGAAATGTGGGTCTCGCCCCCGGACGGCCTGGCACCACGGTGGGCACCGCGCTCTCTGCCGGTTTTGGGGCAACCCCACGGCCTCTGCATGAGTATCAAGGGCGCTATGAACTACGATGCGCAGTAAGCCAGAACACGCGAAAACTACGCGGAAAGTTGTGGGGAGGAACAGAATGAAGCGGTATATGAAAGGGCTGGATTCGTTATTTGCGGCTGTCACAGCAGGAAACCCCCGTATTCTGTGCAAACAATATTTATACAGACGGGGTTGTTTCCACGATTGAGCTGAGTGAACCCCGCCGTCGTTTGTTACTCAGTACCACAAATAGAAATTTCCTTTAAGTCAGGTATAAGGCATTTATTCTGACCACTAAATCACCTTCTGAAATTGTGCGGGTTTCTTGCTGTACATGATTGCTGCAACAACAACGACAAACGAACTAAGAGCGCAAGCAGCCAACATTTACAGAGGGGGCATTAGTTTTGTTGAGAAGCCAGGAAGGCTCATCGGACAATGGGTTCACATATAATACGTATTTAATTGGCGCTGCAGTGCCATCCGCTGAAGCAGTTCTCCGTATACAGCACAATGTACTTTACTCGCCGAACATTAACGCTTATATTCTTTCGTATTGTTAAGAGATGTACTTACTGTGATCGTTTTGCTCGCCTGATGGGATTATCGCCCCTACTGATGTTCCAGGCGCGAAGACACACAAGACACATCGCACATGTCGCACAGGCCTGTTATCCCAAGCCTTATGCGCTTTATGTAGAGGGAGATTGTATAATCAGGCAACTTGATTGAAAGTCACTTTAATCGACGCGATCATTCAAAAGAAGTTTTTTTTTTTTTGTAAGAGAAATCAATTTTGTGGCATCTAGAAGTGATCCCATAAACAGAGCTGCATAGAGGGCCCACGCTGATCAGGACCGAGAGTCGTTATTCCCACTAATACCGAAGCCAATATGTTAATGTCAGAGTCGTAGCATATAACCCATCGGCTCGATTCGAACTATATCGCTTCTAGATTGTTGTTTTCGATACTCTTACAAATTCTTACCGAAGGCTTCGATTGTGAGTTTTTAAATTTGCTGATGAGTGTCATAAAATTCCTCACGCGATGTCGGGCTACTTGTAGTGCAAGTGGCGGGCAGCGGCCGGTTTCGGCGACACCTGTCTTGACGTTGACCTGGTTTGCTATTTTATTTTTGAAAAAAACGAACTCGAGGGCGATATATCTGTTTTTTCGGTGAGCTATATCTCTTGTCTTCAATGTAGCTTCCAGCAGTTAACCAAGATATCGAATTTGTTTTTAGAACTGGCATCGCACCGAGTCATGGGGGGGGGGGGGGCAGGATTCTGATGTTCGACTGCGCAGTTTGGAAAAGATAAAGCTGTCGGTTCTCGATATTTGTGCACTATAAAAACCGGACTTGATCGATGGTCAGTGAGAAGATAAATACTTGCATCCTCGCTGTCGCTATCCTGCCACCTCGATATCGGTTATCGTGGTGCAAGGCATATTGCGAGCATTATATGCGGTCTGTAAGGCTCGTGATACATGAATAAACCATAAAAATAACTACCCAAACGAAGTTACATTTATAACCTATTCTTTTTGACAGGTTGTCTTCAGAGCGTCACGGATGCAAACACAAATTGAGGTTTTTAGATACAAAGCATCTCTGGCTCTCGGCTCCGTCGTCCGTTGTCCATCCATCCGCCGGCCCAGGAAGACACCGGCAATACTGCCGCTCAAGGAGCCCTTTAAGGGGAAGCGTGCTCGTCTCGTGCCGGCCCAGAAAGACACCGGCAATAATGTCGCTCCAGCATCTCATGGTCGGGGCTGTGTCCCTCCCTTGTTGTGGCGCCGTCCAAACTCCCACTGCGCATGCTCGGCTCATCTCGGGCCGGTCCAGGGAGACACCGGTAACACTGTCGCTCCAGGAGCCATTAAAGGGTAAGACACCACCGGCCGTTCAGCAAGCCTAGAATGCGCAGTGGGGGTGTGGACGGCGCAACAACGACAAGGGAGGGACATAGCCCCGTCGCATCTAATAAAATTACACCATCTTCCCGTAGGGGAACCCTGAGTAGTATGCGAAACAGCCATGGGCTCAACGCAATTTCCCATTTCGTAGTTCCGGTAACTGAAAAGTGTGGTAGCTGCCATGGAAGCCAAACTGTAAATATAACGATAGCTACGTACCTCAACCTAACGGAAACGACGAACTGAAAACTAATGGGCACTTGAATCGACCCCATGGCTGCTTTGCATACTACTCAGGGTTCCCCTACGGGAAGATGGTGTAATTTTTTATATTTTTATTTTTCGAGGGTCATAAAATGGCTAATGAAAGCAGAGTGTATTCTGCTTTATAGTAAATAATTAAACGAGTATTTAAAGTATCGTTCCACCCTCCAGATGTGTCATTTGCAGGACATTGGCCCGGAAAGTATGGTAGAAACAGAAAACACATTTTGCTGAAAAAAAGTATACATGGAAGCCCGAATTTCTCCATTAGTCTACCGCATGCATACCCTCACCGTAGATGCATATTTACGAGTTCTGGAATCATCCATATCCAGGCCGAAAACAGCCTTCTTTGAGTGGCCTTCGTTGTTCTTCGGTTGTCCATGGCCTTGGTTTAAACAACCACAGGCGGTCTTCGTACAATCTCTACTTGACCTTTTAAATGGGGCCCTCTGGTCGGCCTCCGTACTTGATAGAATCTCGTGCTTATATATTTCTTTTGATAAACATTTCCCCTATAATGCTAACTTACTCCCTCTAAATCTTTTAACAGACCTCCTACAGGATCATCTGAACGGTTTCCCTTCCCACGCCGCCATTATTGCAACTAATGTCTCTGTCCGGAAGGATAAGACAGGCGTGGGTATTTTTTCGCCCGATCTAGATTGGAACTTTTCCTTCCGGTTGCCAAACTTTCTTACTTCTTTCTACGCAGAATTTCTCGCAATAGTCCTGCCCCTTCGTAAGCATGGTTCTTCTACCCAACAGGCAATAATTCTCACGGATTCATTTTCCCCTTGCTCTGCACTTACTTCCACAATTTCACCCCACTACATCAAGCTCTTGCGTCTTTATCGCCTTCCTCCCTTCCAGAACTTAATTTGTTTTGGGTGCCTGGACATGCAGGTATCTGCCGTAATGAATCCACGGATGCCCTGGCGGGAATGGCATTGGGCGGTCCAGTAGTAGAGGTTCTGCCACCCATTAACCTCATATCTTCGGCTCGCTTTCGTAGGCTGGGCTTACTTAGAACTATGCCTGATTCTGTTTACGAAGACTCAGAGCTCGTGCACCTCCGGTACTCATGGAAGCCAGTTGCGAGCTTGCGAAGTCACCCTAATTAGCTTTCGCTGTCGCGTGCCAAATTGAAATTTTTACTTACACCGCTGTAACCTGGGTCCATCGCCACTACGCGCATTCTGCAACGAACCAGAAACGATCGACTATTTCGTCTTCTCCTGCCAAGAGTTCTCCTCTATAAAACAAAAGTACTTAGAAGACGTGTGTAACTGGCTAAACCTCCCACTGTCTGCTACACTGATTTTATCATTCGGGGCTAAAGTACTGGGATTCTGCCACGGGGATCTTTGCCGTGCGTTACATTCATTCATTCTGGAATCAGCCCGTCGGCCGTGCTTGCAATCATTTCGCCCTGCTAGATACCCCTGTCAAACCTACGCGCGCCTTGCTCTCCGCTTCGTCTGTACCACATTCTCTTTTATTTATTTATTTATTTATTTATTTATATTTATTTATTTATTTATTTATTTATTTATTTATGTATTTATTTATTTATTTATTTATTTATTTATTTATTTATTTATTTATAAAAACCTTACAGGCTCCCGGTGGAGCATAGGGTAAGGGGGGCATACAAAAAAGAGGAACTTGGGGCATATAGCCAACACACTGGAAAAGGGAAACATAGACAAGATTAACAGGACATCATTATACACTTTTAATCAAAAGGTACCTTAAAATTCATAGACATACTTACTTCTTAATTTTTCATGTTTTAAAGCAAAGATTTCTACCTTACCAGGCAGCGATTCTGTCGCGGTGTGCGGGACAATAAACTCCAAACGCGGCAGAGGCGGTAGGGGCAAGGGGGGGGGGAGGGTTTCACTGACGGAGCACACTGCAGATGGCGGGGCTAATTTATCCAGAGCTCCCTGTATGGAGGTGCCCGCTCACCAGCGGGCGCGTCGGCGGTACGGATTTGTCGTCTGCTTTAGCGACGATTGTTTTGGGCGTGTTTTGGAGTGGCTTCGCGTCCCTTGCGAGCCTCCTTCGCACAGCTTGATTAACTTGTTCGACAGCACCTCCTGGGCAACCCGGACCCGACGGAATTAAGTGGCCGTACGGCCAACATACTTTAAGGATTGGTTTGCAGGGCGGGAAAACAAAATGTAGAGACCACATATACAGACATGTGGCCGCTAGAGAAACGGTACCTTTTGCGCACTGCTTTCCACGAGTGGGACTCCGTTTTGTAAATGGGTGTTGTGTTTTAAGAGGTAATACAAAAGTCGAATGTGCAACTGGTTCTGATAAATAGCAATTATAAAAGTTCCCTCAGCTTTTTCGCAATTATCAAACTTACTAAACTAGTTTTAATCGGCATAAATGGAATCACTAAGCTCACATGCCAAATTGTTTCTGTGTCTGCGCTTGTGTCGCTCGGTTGTGTAGCCCCAAGCTAGCACATCAGGATGGCTAGGTTCCGCTGACATATCACCCTTCGGAAGACGCTCCTCTCCGGTTTCTTTCTGCCGACGCACGGCCGCGCTACAGCGGCGGCGTCCGCCGCTCTAGCCCGGCCGTGGCCGACGCTGCTGCATTCGGGACGCCACCCCCACGAATTCCAGGTAAGGCAGAATCTCTGGTTTCACTCTTTTTAGAGCCACGGGTGTGATTTCAAATGACGTCGCTTGGGCAATTGTTGTGGGTGTCGTTTAAAGCTTTGCTTTCCAACCACCGCTAAAGGCAAAATCGAAGATTACAGGGCAGTCGACTTGAGATGATGGAAATCTAATTTGGTAAATTGCTCGTGCATTTTCTACACCTACTCCCGAGAGGCAGTACCTCCCAGAAAAGCGTGGATTGGAGCCAATTTTTTTGCCTTTTTTACTTCTGTCTATAATCTCCTAACTTTTATTTCTCTAGTCATCCACTGCTAATCCGCTCTAATATTTAAACAACTTTCTTTTTCCCGCAAACCTACATAGTTTGTTTTGGTAGAGCACCCATTTCCTGGTCAATCCCTCGGAGTGGGTATGAGCCATCTTTCTGGTACGCCACCACCACTTTAAAGAGACACTATAGGGTGAAAGCAAGTTGCGCATATCGGTTGATTAGAGTGTTGTGAATGCAGATACAGCACTCACAGGAGCACCAGGTTCTTATTAAAGCAGAAAACGCAATAACCTCAAACCAGGTATTGCCCTTCCATTCACTTTACCACACTACGATTTGTGACATCTCGAATCTTGAATGGTGAAGCCCGGAGTTATTGGAGGATGTCGAAACGTTCTTCTGAAAGAAACACTGAGGAAGGGACGTGTTCGTGTGAAACAAATGTACGCACGATCTTGTGCTGCTCATTTGCTCTTTAAAGGACATGAACCTTATGTAGCAAACATTAAGAGTTGAAATGCATCACCCTAGGCGGTGGGGTCTGTTGCAGTTTTGTTTTGGGTTAAATGTTTCACATTGCGCACGAGTAACGTCAAAAGTTGGAACCATGATGTTAAACGCGAGAGCCTACCGCATCTACAGACCATTTGGACATATGAAACCGCTAAAGGCAAAATCGAAGATTACAGGGCAGTCGACTTGAGATGATAGAAATCTAATTTGGTAAATTGCTCGTGCATTTTCTACACCTACTCCCGAGAGGCAGTACCTCCCAGAAAAGCTTTGCCAGAAGCCGCAAACGGAAGCGCGGCATGGTGATTGACTTGACTACAGGCGCCTTCATGCCAAAATGGTGCCAAGCAGGCTTCTTTTGATTGGCTCTCAAACTTTGTGATTAAAATTCCAAAGGTTAGCCATGGTCAAAAGGCGGCGACAATCGAGTAAAGTCGGGAATACTACCACGGCTCGGTTTGACCGATTTGTGACGTGCGATTTAAAGGAGCACTGAAGTGAATTTGTCGTGTTCCCGTTTTTGCTTGCACTGCGTAGACTGCAGCTCAAATTAACATAATTTTCATCGTTTATCTGGTGGATAAGTCGGTAATTATTTTGTAAAGCCCGAAAGAAGAAAAACTACCATGCCCGGTCTGCGGTGGCCGCACCAACTAAAGGCGGTGACGACTGGAGGAGATGCACCATGATGGACGATGTCCAGGATTAGCATTCAAACAAGTTTAGGTTTCGGTTCTGTAAAACAACATGCTTGACATCCGACGTTATTGTTGGACGGGCATTCTCGATATCTCAATAATCGTCATACCGCGCTTCTGCCATGTTGCCGGCTGTAAAATTCCTAAGATAAGCCTCCCAGAATGGCTTGGAATCGTAGCAATCACTAGCCAAAGACTACGCAGTGGATGAACGCCCTCCGCGTCACCGCAGACGCTCAATGCCGCGCGCTTTTCTCCCTTGGAGCTTGCCTCCCTCACGTCTGTATCGTAAAAAGCGTGTTCGTACCAGGCCAAGGGTCTTCTGATTCTGGGGCGCTATTCCAGAAGGCCCGAGTGCCGCCTACTCCCGATTTTCCAGCTGCTTGGGCTATGAAAGTAGTGATAGTGGAAAACTCGATACACCCCGAGCGAAACCGCCAGAAACGCGCGCAGCACGCCTGGCATATTCAGCGCGCTGTATTGGGGCCGCTTTCGTTGATAAAGTACGACTTGTGTATCTTCCGCATGCAGCCCCATCTGAAATCGCTCCGCAATGCTAGTTCCCCACCATAAACTAGATAACCCCACTGCTACTTTGACATCCGCAGCCTGGCTGTTGGCCACACCCGGCGCGGGGCGGTCTGGTTTTCTCAATGTTCTGTTCATCCATTGAATTATGTTTGCTACGTGGCCTGAGGGCAGTCTCACTGCAGCTCTGCGCAAGCACAAACCAAGTAATCAAAAGGGTCCACTGCAGCGAACGGACCGCGCCCTGCTCCCGACCATCAAATATGGCTTTTGGTTACTTCTTGCTTGAGTGTGCACTGCGGGCGCTTATCAGAAATCGTGTCCTGTCAAGAGCGTTTTTGAACATTGGCGAGTGCGTTTTAGACCTTGAAGTCGTGTCACTAGTCATCGACTATGTTTTCACGGTGCATGAAGAAGGCTACCGTGGGAAAATCGTGTCATCGTGGCCTCTCCGGTTGGATCGTACAGAAGGGATTAAAAGAAATACAAACAACAGAGCGTACAGCCTCCGACGCATGCTGCACCATCTGGCTGCAAATTCAGTAAACTGCGCGCATGCGCACTTTTTCTAGAGAGTGTGAGAGTGTGGCCTACATTTATGGGAAATGCTTGATCAAGAAGTGACCCCGGTCATTTATTTTGAGGCTCCTTTTCAGGCTGTGCACTGAGCGGGATGATCGTTGAACGTAATCATGTTAGCTGCAATCAGCCTGCTGCACGCTTGACTCCCGAATGTAGTCGATAGCAGGATGCTCAGTGGCGACAGAGCATATAAAGCCGCCTCAAAATAAATGACCGGTGTCGCTTCTTTATCAAGCATTTCCCCTAGCAGTAGGCCACACTTTCAAACAGAACTACGCATGAGCGCAGTTTACTGACAGTGTAGCAAGATGGTGCGGCATGCGTCGGAGGCTGCGTGCTCCGTTGTTCGCATTTCTTTTAATCCACCCTGTACAATAGTGAACTCCAGTTCGGACCGAACACCCCCGCGATTGTGGCATCATTGACTGACGGCGTGGGGACTTCATTTTTGTTTGGTGCTAAGTTCTTGTCGCTGCTAGCGGGCATCAAGTGACGGCTTCGTAGCTACGATGCTACGCCCACATCAAGTGGACGCCATGGGCTTAGGCTGTTACGCCGCCCCCACGAATGGGCTCGGTGTGTTTGACTGACATTATAACTCGGAGGAAACTCGAGCATGGTTTTTCACGCCCGAGTGGAACTCGGGACGCTCGTGGTGGCCGCTGCGGCGGCGTAATTTATTTTTATGGTCACCGTAGCACGCATATTTATACTCCGACAGGTCCTTTAAACGAAGGAGGAATTTCGAGCCCATTTTTATCTCTCGAAAAGTGCTGTGCATTGGTTGTGTAGTCGTTTGGCGTCATACACCCGTTTGCGAAGACTTAGAGGCGGCTTTCGCTCCATGAACATCGAGGAGCAAGTGTGGTGTGCGCTGCGGTTTAACGCGACAGGCAGCTTCTACAGAAGCGTTGGTGGCGACCGCACCATCGACAGCCACCAGTCGACCGTCAGCGGGTGTATGTGCAACATAATCAGTGGAGACGTGTTTCGCAGAACTCTCCTTTCTTTTAGGTGGTTTGGCGGACATGGCTTCCGCACGTTCCTACCACGCGTCTAACCGTCTGCAGCCGGAGCGTACGCTTCAGTTATCAACTGCTCGCAAAACAGCTTCGAACGAAGCGTTGCATGACCTAGCGTTTTGTTTATCATCAGCCCGGCAGGCAGTTTCCCTCGAGGGGTTGTGTGACGCGCATTTCTTGTGAAAAAGTTACTGGCAGGATAGCTTATACGTATTACATATACTGTCAAGAAGACAGTCGACGCACCGATAGCCTGTTGAGGTAGTTTATTGGCAGGGGTGAAGCCAACCCAGCTAGTTTCTCGCGCATGTACCTTATGAGGTTCATCATCTTCCCCTGACACGCCTTTGGCGCATATCACCGCATCTATATTGGGCATAATCCTACGTTCCTCTTCCACATGGTTGATGCTGGTACGGCGCATACGCCGATCGCTTGATGGCCTGCTGCATCTGTTCATTATCCAATACCAACGGCGATCTTTACACGTTTAAACGGGTTTTGTTCAGTGTCACCGTCGTATGGAAAGAAGCAGAGCATGGAAAGCAAAAGGAACCACGTGACGCCAGAGGGAGGGTAAGCGGGAGTGGGAAGGGTGCGAAGGAAGAGAGGGTTGAGAGGGGATTGAACTTTATGAAAAAAAAAAAAAAACGACTGTGGAGAGATTCTTCGAATAATTAAGAGCGCTGAAGAGCAAAGTGAAATAAAGCAAACAAATCTGAAAAGTCCTTGTACTTGTTGCTATTCCTTCCTTCGTAACACATGGCCACTTGGGGGATTGGCCCGCAATTGGGAGCTTCGAGGAACTAACGTGCCCGGTTCGCAAAAGTCATAACACTGTGAATTTGAACAGTAACAGTTGCAGAATAGTGCGTGCAGCGTGAAGCCTGAATGTGATGTCACGGGAGTAGGACAGGTGCACACCACCCTCGCAGAACCCTGATTCTAGGGAGTCTGTGGCGTGTTGATTCTGCTTGCACACTAAGACGAACAAATGAAAGAGAAGAAACTGACACAAACACGTAATATCAGAAAGGAATCCGTTTAATGTAACCCGTGCCAAAAGACAAAGAAACGAAAGCAGGAAAAAAAGGTGAAAGTACAATGTATTAGAAAAAAAAAGAGTACGTATCGCCAGGCTTCGCCTTAAAAGCACGTAAGCAGACTGGACCGCGCCGAGGAAATTTTATGTCGTAAAGCGGAGGGTTTCGATAACGTAATATGAGCAGCAACTTTTTTAAAGTGGCGCGCTTCCATCACCCGCTTTCTGTTTTTGCCAGTCGGCCGTAGTCACTTGATTGCACTGCCTGCCACGGACGGCAGATACTTCTTAGGGCGAAAAATTTCAAACAAATAGCTCATACGAACGCCTGGAATAAAAAATAAAATAAACTTTGTAGTGAATTACCATTAATGCCGTAAAAGTACAATAAAATAAAGTAGTTGGATTAGCTTGCCCGCAGTAGCCACCAGTGCAGCAGTGGAGCGAGAGAAAGCGCTGATAGATGCGCCACGCCCTAGTGGCGCATTCTTGGTGCTCGCCGCCCTGGACCTGTTACGTCACCTCAATAATCAGGAAAGAGCATGAATCGCATTTTTAAAGAGTTTTAACCCTGCCCCGAAATATTATCATGAGCTTATTATTATCACCACAGCTCCGCCTTGCCCGAGTTTCGCTCAAGTTCGGGCCTTCTGGAATAGCACCCCTGGCCTGTGCCCACTTCCCGTGAGCAGTAGGTGCTTATGGCAACAGCATGCCAACGAGAGACTCGCTAGCGCGTCAGTGTCAGTCGGCGGGCGCTCTGCGAACTCGCCCGTGGAGCAGTGAACGTTACGGCGCAAAAATTATGGCTTCAGTATAGAAACGACCGGCTGAAAATGAAAAAAAAAAATCAACTAAAAAAAAACTACACAGCCTCGGGGATTCGAACTTACGACTTTCAAAATAACATACCTAGCGCCTCAGACCACTCGACCCCGGGTCCTTTTTTTTTATTGCCTGTTTTGACATTTCTACAGCACATCACACATCATGTCATGTAATTATCCGTCAACCCTACTTGGCTGACTACGTGGCTTTAAAACTTTCTAAGACACACTAAATCGTCAAGCACAGGCAACCACTCAGGGGGATCATCCTCAGCACGAACGACTTCCCGTATATACTGTTCGCTTTCAATGAAATTTTCCCTGACAGGCCGGGCATTTATATCCGCATTCCTCACCGCCATTCTCTTCCTCCATATACTATGAAGGCTGAGGAGCATGATCAAATCGTACGGCACACCGCCCTCATTTTTTCAGGTAGGAACCGAATTGCACGCGGCGTTATGGGTAAGTCTTTCTTTAACGTACGTTGGAGGACGTCCCAGTGGAAAACTGGGTCCCAACAGTCTATGAAGACGTGATTAATAGTTTCCGGTTTTTTGCACAGTCTGCAGTCGGTTGTCCACGGCACAAACATACCTTTTTCTGCTAACCAAGTATCTAGGGGAAGGGTTTCACTGTGTAGTTTAAAAAAAAAAGGACTTCATTGCAGGCTTCACAGGCATACTTTTAACCCTCCTTAAAACATCAAGCCCTGTGCCCGCACCGTATAACGACCTATACAGTGGCACAGGTAAACAAACATCCACTAAATCTTTGTGCAGGCGCTTCCTGGAAACACCACACAGGTAGTTGAAAGAAACCGTACCTTCAAAAATTCAACAGACAGAGCCACGTCTTGCAAATATCCTTTCACCCCCCTGAACACAATATCACTTGAAGACACAACAAAGTCAGGCAGCACATTTTTCAACCGCACTTGAATTACAGTGCGCAAGAAGGCGTCTTTCTGATCCCGCACAAAACAAAACCTTGCGACAACTTGTCGTAAAAATAAATGACAAAGACCAAGACCCCCCTTTTTGACTGAAAAATGTTAGAGCGGCTGGTTCTTTCCCAGCTGGAAGACCAAATAAAGACCGCAAATACTCTGTGGATTTTTTGGACATTAGCACGTGACATACACAACACTTGCAGCACGTACCACACTTTGGCTAACAAAAAAAAAAAGGTTGCAGATAGTGGCACGGGCAAAAACAGAAAAATTGCGCCCTTGCCAGTTTCTGGTTTTGTCTCTCAACTTTTCGGTCTCGTTAGTCCAGTAGTCTCGGCTATCCCTATAATGCTCCAGAGGCACCCCTAGATATTTTGTTGGTGCCGTGGTCCATTGTATGCATTAAAAAACGGCAGGGGTCGAGCACCAGTTCCCGTGCCAAAATCCCGAACATTTATCCCATTTAATTGCCGCCCCAGATTTTTCACAAAAGGACTTAACCACCTTAACTGCTTCGCTTATGCTCTTTTGATTGCGACAGAAAACCGCTATATCATCTGCGTATGCGAGCAGTTTTACTTCAGTGTTCTGTAATGCAAACCCCCGTATTCGTTCATGCTTGATTATTTTTAAACAGAAAGGCTCGCAAAAAGAAGAGGCGATAACGGACAACCTTGCCTGACCGAACAACCAACATTTATACTTTCACTTAAATTTTTGTTAACGATTATGCTCGCCTTGCATCCGGCATACGCCATCTTTATACCATCCAAGATAACAGACCCAACATTCGTGTATTCTAAGATTCTGAAAAGTATGTCATGGGACACCCGGTCAAAAGCCTTCTCAAGGTCGAGTTGTACGATCGCCACACGACCTGAGAAGGCATCACAGCACACTAACACACTTCCGGCGACGTGCACATTGGTACTTATCGTGCGATGCTTAATGCCGCAAGTTTGATGCGGTCCTACCAAAAACTGAATTACGTTTTGCAACCGTCTAGCTAAGACTTTCATGTAAATTTTGTAGTCAACGTTGGCTAGACTAATTGGCCTATACGCCTTTACGGACAGCAGTTTTACTCGCGCCGACACAGATGGAAATACAAGGTATAAAACGTATAACCAGTTTAAACCTTAATGTATTTTTAACATTTCAAGTAGTTCAGGTGACTATTTGTTGTTCAGTGCTCGTGCAGTAAGTGTCCCCCGAAATTCCACAATATCTCACGTCTAGCAATTGCATTTCTTAGACGGAAAAGCGTTCGCAGATGTGTGGTCGTATTGATGATTGCTGTGCCCAGCGCAAAAAAAGTGCTTCCTGCTCCCTATAGTTTTACTCTGCACGGTAAAAGTTCCAGTTGATTTTATCTGCTTAGTGCCTATATTGACTTCGCTGACTCTTCTCCCGCCTTTAAGTGGCCACAGATTTTTCTACTAGCGTACCAGTCAGCGAAGCGTCGCATACATGTGCGTTTGTGCAGCGCTTGTGTGGAGTGACCTGGACTTGGAGCAAGATACAGGGTACAAACTAATAAAGTAAGGAAAGGCACATTCTTCCATTCACAAACATGTCGTGACATCGTTTCAAGTGAGCGAACGAATTGCGACGAGCATACGGCGGCCGGCAGACTAAACGCTGGGCCGACTGGCTCTGCCGGAAGGTCGGCGAGCCGTGGAGTAGTGCAGTCAAGCCAAGTCACCTCCTCCTGACGTCACACGAAAACGCCACAGAAAATGGTTGAGGATGCAGAGAGAAGGACATATCTTTCGAATTGATTTTTCTACTAAATAGATCCGCGTAAATGCGCTCAGAATGGTCGACACATGGCCTATGGACTCCGGACTACAATTTGCGCTAGTAATCCAGTAATGTTTGCAAATTACTTCAGTGTCCCTTTAACATAACGAAAAAGTGGGAGGGTAACGGAAGATAGAAATACCAGCCTAAGGTATTTTACAAGGATGCCATGACAGTAGAGATTATGCCGAATGCTTCTGTCATAGTATTTATTTATTTATTTATTTTTTCCCCGTGAGCGTCCTTATCCCGTTGTCTGTAGCTGCTCTTACATTAACACCAATTGGCTGCGACGCGTTCCATAACGTGTACGTCAGAAAAAAAAAACGGACTGCGCCATTAGCTATGCGCCGGCCTGACGTCCCCATTGACTGCGACGCGTCATGTTGTTGCGACGCCTCATGCGGCTGCGAACAAAGCACAAAAGATGCAGTGCTGCGTTCAATCGGGCGCTCAGCGCCGTAAGTGTGCACCGCCTCCACTTAGGCCTAACGTCACGACATGAGGTCTAACGTCGTCAAAGGTTGCTCGCGGCTTGATGAAAAACGTGTTAGACGATACATGGAGCATCGTTAGGGTTAACGCTAGGGCGTTCAAACGTTAAGCGTAAATATAGGCCTAACAAGGGGGACTGGCCAAGGCTCTAAGTCATACTAACCCCGAAAAAAAAGCACGAAGAAAAAAGGGTGATCATGTTTATGATGACAATCATGATATCCGACGTGATCTGAGCACGCGCAGCTTCGAATTACTCGATACCACCGTTGCTTCACCCAGGCCCCTACAAGTGTTTTGAATTCAGGGATTGAACGAC